>NW_009186827.1:0-8022 GCF_000690835.1 Fulmarus glacialis
CCGCCGCCGCGACCAACCGCCGCCGCGACCAACCACCGCGACGCCACGTCGCCGGCAGCAGTGGGCACCTCTGCGGGAGCTGCGCCCCGGGAGAGGAGCTTTCTGGCAGAGCCCCGGGAGGAGATGAGCAGGTGGGGGCGTGTCTGAGAAGGAGGTTGACTCCTGGAGCTACACCCTGCCCTCCACGGGACAGGCCTGTCCGGCAGACAGGGCACACAGTACGGAGGATCGCCTGGCAGAATGCGGTGACTTAAGGGAATGGCAGCAAGTCCTGCTCAGTGCAGCAGGCACATCTCCGTGACTACCCCGCCTTCCCAGCTGCCCTTGTAGACTAGGTGTGAGGCTCTGGAAGTGGAACCAAACAACAATGAGGATGATGGTCCATCGAGATTGGAGGTGTTGCTGAGACTAAGTTGGCCTGTGTCCCATATGAAAACTACTTCCATTAAGAACAAAAGATGACCTGTTGTCACAGGGGACTCTGTTCTGATGGGAACAGAAGGCCCAATGTGCTTGTCTGAGAACACTGCTCCCCTACAGTACATGTCTTCTCAGATATTTGTAGGTGGTTAATAATAAAAGTCACGTTGACTTTCCACTTTTGAAGTCACAAAACGGTAGCTTATTTCATAAGGTTCATTTAAACACTTTCTTGAAGGGAGTAAGAAAAGGCACTTTAAGAAGGAAAGAAAGGAGAAGAGGAACTGCCTGGAAGAGAATTTGGATGATGAAGAAGATGAAGAAAGGAAGGGAGCCGAGTATCTGATCCAGGAGAGTGTAAATATAAAATGACCACAGCAATTAGCACAGAAAAGAAGGAGCTGCACAGCCTAATGCACAGGGAGAGCGACAGCCAGTCCCAAAAAAAAAAGACCTCACAAACAGCAGTGTCCGACTGCTTCCTAAAAAAAAGTTGGGGTGGGAAACGCCAGAGGAAGGTGCTTAAGCTAGAGCACTATGCTCCCAAATGTGGACATATTACAAAGCAGTCACCATTTCCACTGAAAATTGAATTAACTTTTCTAGTATCAGAAGTGGGATGCTGTGAAGCAGCTTCTGGTGGGCAGGGTGGGCACAGGAGATGTGCCTGATGTGAAGGCAAAGGCTGACAAGTTTATGAAATGAATTATTTGATGTGGAGTCTGTGATGGCCAAGGACTCGACGTGGTGGGAGATGGGTATCCAAAATGCAGCATCCTCATCTGAGCTCATTTTTCCAAAAGAGGCGCTAACCTTGCACAGAGCAGCAAGGGATGAGTTTGGGTGTCTGAACGTAGACGCACCACACTAGGCACTGGGTTTCCCCTAGGTCCTCTGAGTACATCTCGTGCTGTTGGATGTCTGATCTGGCATTAGGACTTGCTCCCTTATGACAGCAGGCTCCAGCTGTGCTCCGTGACCCCAATGCGCTCCTGTCCAGATGCTGAAACTCCTAAAGTCCAGGTGTTGCATCCATGCCCTGAGAGCTGAGCGATAATACTGCCCGTGTTTGCAGCCCCTGCTGCTCATGTGCTGTTTTGTGGTTTTCCTAACATTCTCCCTGTTCCTTTGTTTCTGTTTCTGTTTTTGTCTGAGCTTTTTTATATGAATGTTTCAGCTTGTTTATCTGTTTCAGCTGAAAAACTCCACAAGCTCCAGCAAAATGCTAATAAGAAGCATTAGCTGCAGCTAATTGAACTGCTTCTATGATCCTCCATAATTATCTCCTCGTACAACACCTACCCTGAGAAAGGCTGTCTAAGAAAGGCAGAATGGATGCCAGAGATAATCAGATGAAAGATCTGGGAAAACCATTTAATTTTCTTATCCAAATTAAGATTTTTTTGGATTGATTACCTCACTAAATATTTGCTGTGGAGAGCAAACTAAGCTGGTGCTGGTGGGGACTGCAAAGGGAATGACGGGTGCTCAATTATTTACAGACTTGCTTGGCTAGCTGAGTGTGCGCCAGGAATGCAAAGAGAGCTGTCGCTGGGAATCTCATTGAAGATTTTTCATTGGGAGTAAAAAGCAAGCAATGACAAGGGGGAATGTTCTCAGTCAAAATGCTGAAACTTGCCCTGTGATAAATTGAGCTGTCACCAGGGCTTGATTATCACATCCAGAGCACGCCTTCCCCCAATCTTTCCCCAAACTCCTTGAGTTTGCAGACAAGGAGCATATATTAGGTTGGCACAGACCTTCGAGGTCAGCAGGCGCAATTGCTTGCAGTGCCTTCAGAAATCACCATTAATAAATGCACTAGCTTTGTCGTAACCTAGCTTGTAGGTCTTTTATTGGTGCAGCCCTTAGTTGGGTTGGGTGTACTGCATGCTCAGCATGTGTGGCTGAGTGGTCAATGCCTTGTTTGTCCTGATCTTTCATGGATCTCTATAACTCACAGGGATAGAAACAGCTCATAACAATTAAAAGCAGATTTATAAGCTGTGCAGAGATGAAGCAAATTGTCACAACATTTTATGGGTGGGGTCCAGGAGAACTACAGTCACAAACCATACAATAGGCTTGCAAGTGAAGCAAAATTCATGTATTCTTCAAAATGGGAGAGGGAGAATTTGGCAGCAGTAGCTATTAATGAGCTATGAAATATGGGTTGCTGTTTAGGAAGCTCAAATATCAATGAAAAGCTATACAGCCAAGCAGAGCTAGCAGTGCGAATGGTTTTCTACGCACATATCCATCTATCTATTTCAAAAAGAAAAGGGATCCTTGCAGTGGCATTGCATACCTCACTGGTTGCAGATGCTAAAACTGTTGTTAGAGATCTAGAAAATCTTAGACGGGTTGAAGGCGTGTATTTAGGAAGAAGCAGGATAATGTCATCTTACATCCACAGCAAAATAGGAATCATATGAACCCCAGGCTGCAGTTTGGGAGGGCTGTGGGGAGATCATTCCCCTTTTCACTGAACTGGGGCTGGCAAGTAATAGTCCAGTCTGTTAAAAGCTGCTGATCAGGACAATGCCCTGTGAGAATTCGGACTTCTTCCTGTCTGTGCTTCTAGGTGCCTGACTGCACTGGCCCGTGCCAGTTCCAGCTGTGGAGTCAAGCCTGGGACTGCCGCTGAGACCTTACCAACAAAGAGGTGAACTGCTTCATCCCTGTTACTTCATGCTGCTACAGACATTGCTCATGTTTATTCATCCCATTATGGTGTTTCTATTTGTTCAATTGTAACATTAACTAGGCAAGATGCCAAAAAGCATCTGCTAATATTAAGCATATAATTATAACAATGATATGGTTGCAAGTTCAGCTTCACTTGCTGTTACGAGATGGTGCTAGTTTGTCTGATACAGGGAACTATGTTGACATATTATATGCGCAACCTTCTTTTAGGCCTTATTTACACTGTATTTCAAGTTACTGAAGGGATCTGTATGTTTGTATGTATATATATTTTCCACTAATGAGCTTTCATCCCGATCAGCTGGAGCATGAGGCTATTGGTGCTGTTTGTGTTTGTGGAGTACTGCATTTTCTGCCTGTATTGATTACTGTGGCTGGCTGTTTGTATGTGTGTGTTGTGTACGCGCCTGCTGGCATGCTCAGTCTCAGCCCTTGCACAGCCTGGGACACGGAGCCCTGCCTCTCTCAGGCTGCCGGATACAGCAAATCCTAACTCACACTCACGTTCCCCTCTGATGCTTCTGCTGGAGTTGAGGAATACAAGGGACAGTGAAGAGCAAAGGATCAGATGGGTGCATGTCCTCCAAGACCTTGGGAAATTAATGTTTCTTGTGGATAAACTTTGCTTACCCCTGCAGGACTCTCTGGACCAGTTTGCACCTACTCCCTTAATCTTCTGTAAACTGCCCCAAAAAGGGTTTCAGAGATGCTGTCTATCTGCAAGACCCCTACCTTACTGCAGTGTTGGACTATGCAGGCAGGAAGCACCTTGACCTACGCTGGACTCCTTCAGCTGCCTGATCCAGCTTGGCCCTGGCTAAGGAGGTGAGTCTCATCGTTTTGGTCCTGAACCTACCAGGACATCCCCTCCAAAGTACCAGCTCCTGAGCTCAAAGCCTTGCTCAGTCCCCTTTCTTTAACACACACCATTTTGAACAGATCAGAGGGGACCTCTCCAACAAGGTTTGGGGACGATCCCTTCATTTTGATTGAAGGAACGGCCCAGTGAGGTCCTTGGCCTGCAGATGTGAAGGCAGAAGTTGGTATCACACTACTTTGGGTACTGGTATCATGCTTAGCTTAGATGAAAGGGCCGGGAGGTGCCAGTTGACTTTGCTTTTTATCCCACCACAATGGCAGTGACCTTTAAGGCATTAATAGGCCTTAATGACCCTGACCAGCCTCATCCCACACCATCTGCCCATGGGCCCAGGAGTCCCATTTCAGCTCAGCCAGGGGCACTGAGTCCCTGCCTGAGCTATCTCAGAGTGCTCTTGCTCAGCTCCCAGCTGCCTGTCCCTAGGGTGTCCAAGCACTCTGAGGATACCCTAAGCAGCTGGTAGAGTAGTTAGATTTGATGTTGTCTTAGTGCTTGAGCTCCCATGGCCAGGGAAGTTAGCTGGAGGACCAGCACCCCTCTACCTCTCCATTGCATGAAGAAACGGTCTTGCTGTAGGAAAACTTTGCAGTAACTGTCTCCGTGGGTTTTGTGACAACCCTATTTTGTTTTCCCAAACTTCCTCCTGTTTGGCTTGCCCTGGACATTTGTTTTTTCCTGCTCTACTACAGGTTCTCACGCCTGCTGCTTTGCTATTGAGCAGAAACATGGAGTAACAGTGACACCAAGTGGGCATATATGGGAACAGAACAACTAAAGCACAGCATAAATGTGAGTAAGACTCGCCATAAAGCTCTTTATGGTCAGGGCATCCCACAATATGAACTAGTACTGGTGGAAGTCCAGTCCTGAACAGGAGGTTGGGTTGTGGACCTCCAAAGACTCTTCCTCCAACACGGCTCGGGTGTACCAGGAAAGGTAAAGAGGGGATGTAAAAGAGCAGTTCAGCCTCTTCTGACACAGCATCGTCTACAGAGATCCTTCCCACCAGCACCAGAAAGAACAGAGCTCCAGTAAAAAGGGGACCTGGCAGAGGGGATGCCCAGCACCCATGCAGACTCTTGTGGCCTCTTGTCCATCCATGAGTCCTGGCAGGGCATCAGTGGGCAGCACCCTCTGGTTCTGCACACCAGCCACAAGAGCTTTTGGACACCTGTGAGTACCCCCTTTCCAGTCTCTTTAGCCTCAGTATTTAAATACATCACCTTTCTCCTGAAGTTGGTGTCCTCCAGAGTCATCTCATTCGCCCGTTATGGGATCCTCTCTGGATGAGAGGAGAAAGCAATCTTGCTGTTCCTGTTCAGCATCAGCAGGGTTGTGCCTATTCCTGCTAGCCAGATAAATGCCCAGGGCTTGTTTCAACCTCCTGAAGACCTTTGGGCCCACTGCTGTCCTGCAGCAATGAGTTTCACAGGTGAAACCCATGTGAAGACTTTGCAGTGTGTTGCTGCTACTACCGATGTGTCTCCCTGTTGCTTTCTCCATCCTCAGAAATCTGCTGACCACCCTCTGAATCCTTTTTGGCAGAGGGATGACTGAAGGCAGCTGCTATACTTGCATCCATGTTGCTCTCCAACAGTTTGCTTTCCTGGTACTTAGAAATGGAGACATTGCATGTGGAGACATTGGTCTCCTGGGACCTGGCCACAGTGCAATTGAGGACTTAACAGATGCATTCAGCTCATGTGGAGGGAGGACGAATTTTTTATGCTGTCCCTGATACTGCAACAGCCACACTCAAGGTGAGCCATCAGGCTTGGGAAGATGCTGAGCTGCAGATGCTCCTCAGGGAAACAGCAGGTAGGCACCTCTCCCAGGAACAGGATGGGATGAGCCACATGGCTTTGCCCTGGGTTTTGGTCCTCTCCTCCTCTTGAGGTGCATCTCCCAGCCTGAGGTCTAACCTTCTGTAACATCATTGAGTAGCCTGTGTTGGTCTGCAGATCACCTAGCCCAACCCCACCCAAAGCAAGTGCTCCTTGCCTGGCTTTTAACTACTGTTGACTGGGAGGGGGCTGAGTCTGATGTGGGGAAGCGCTGCTGCAGCTGCAGGTAGGTTGACTCAGTTGATAAAGAGCTGCTTCCATCCCACAGATGCTTTCTTCCCATACTCCTGTGAGAGTACTGGTAGGAGCCACCTGTGAGCCCTCTCCTGGCAGGACGGAGCTACCTGGCTGTAGCAGGTGACATGAGCCATTGGAAGACTGAGCCCAAGGGAAGTGAGGTGAGACTCTAGGATGGGAGGAAGTGGGAATGGAAGGGAGAAGACAAGGCATTAGGACAGCTGGGCAGGACTGTAGAAGTCCTTGCTACGTTGAGTGCTAAAAGTTCCCTGAGTGACTGGGAACATTAAAGGAAGAAAAACCCTAAAAAAAAATGCTAAAATGCACCTTCTGACTCAGAAGGTCCCTAAAAACCAGTTGGAGAAATGGCACGCCATACTTGCTGGGATTTATAGCCTTTTTTCAACAGCTGTTGGTGGCAGTGAGACACTGGGCTGAGTGTGCCTTGCTCTGGCCATGGCACTGATCCTTGTATTTGCCCATATTGAAACAAACCGGTTTGAGTTTACCAGTACATACAGTGGCCCAGCTAGGGGTCCATCCTCACCATTACCCCCCACCCTCCAGCCTTCATGCCCTCTGCAAGCCTTATAAGCGGTTAATCAGGTTTTACATTTAAATAACTGATAGAAAAGTTAAATCCTGAAAGATTAAAATTAACCATTGTGAAGTGTTGATAGAATCAAGTGTTAATTGACAATCTTCTATTTATAATTACTCTTTGCTTCATTTTTACCCAATTTTGATGCATTCTTGCATTCTATAGTGTCTTGCTATAAATGTTGTGCATTTCCAGATTAAAAGCCTTACTTGTTACAGCCATGCAGCCTTGCAGGGTGTAATTCAGATTCCCCTCCCATGTCAGTGCCTCCTGCGAGGAGTGTGTGCATGCGAATGGAGAGCTAAAGGACTGGGGCAGAGAACAAGGCTATTGCAGGCAAGGATGAAATGCGGCTGACATGAGCAGGCTGAAACAGAGAGGGAAAAATCTGTAGTTAATCACTTTTATAAACAAACTCACAACTTGATAAAAATTATCCCCAGTTAGTTACAGATAATATAGTTAATTTGCATGCATGCGGGAGGTGCGATATGGACAGGCTTGTGACTGAGAATCCTATTAAGTCTCCAGAAATATTGGTCTCATATAAGCTTTCCTCTTTGCTTTTCAATGTCCCAGGAATTAGTGAAACTTGAATCCTCTCGATGTTTTGTTGGCCAGTTATTTGTTATCGCTTGGATGTGATCGATCTGAATGTGCTGACAAAAAGCAGTTTGGCCTTAGGAGCATCTTTGACACTCTCTCTGCTTGCGCTGGGTGGAAAAAAAATACATTTTTTCATCTTCACCATCCTCTGGTGCATCATGCAGAGCAGAAATAGCTGCACCTTTCTGGTTAATTTAAAAATTTTCTCTTTCTCATTTCTATCGGAAATAGAAGCCTTTTCTGTAACTATCTTGTTCTACCTGGATAGAGATGTGTATATATGTTTAATTTCTATGTAGGCCTCTAAAGTAAAGGAACTTTTCTGTGAGGAGGAGGAAGGGCAGGACTCCCAGAGCCCCAGCTGTAGAGGCAGAGGAACTGTTTGCAGACAGATTTGAGAGCTGTAATGCCAAGAGGGGCAAGGGCTGTGGAGATGAGATATGGCCACTCGGTCCTTTCTGCTTAGGTAGAGCTCAGCGATGCCAGGTGACGGCCACGAATGAGATCTGCAGAGGCAGTTTGGTCCTGCTGCCTGACTAAACCTCCTCAGAGACCCCCCTTTTACCTTTCCTTTGTGTTAGATACCGCTTAATTTTTATTCTTTCATTCCTCAAGAAAAAGAGAATAATGCAAGAGCCATAAATTAAAGCAAAACCCCAGCTCACGGCCGTAACGGAGGGTGCCACTTGTTACGCCCCAGCATTTATTCCACCTGTCCGTTGTGC
>NW_009186828.1:0-1572 GCF_000690835.1 Fulmarus glacialis
TAAACCACAACACATGCATTGTCTTTGGAAAAGTTTGCCAAAATTAGTTTCAAGATTCTGCTCTCTGTAGTGGGGCCTTAGTCCCACTGAAGCCACTATTTCTGTGAGAAAGCCTACTATATAAAGACTGATTCAGAACTAAGTATCAAGCTATTGATGATGTCTAATAAAAACTTCAATTCACTAGAAGATTACAGGTAAGAAGGTAAAACTCAATGTGGTATGGGCCTCATGATTACTGTAGCCCACAAAGAAGAAAAGCATTTGCCTTTCTGCAGAAAATGAATTCAGAATAGTCTCATTCTGACTAAAAAGCATATTTGAAGACAATATTTAGTAAGCAGAAAAAAATACTGTGAAAAAAAATAGCTATATAAGGTATTAGTCTTAATATATACCAATAAATAATACCAGGACATGAGACTAAATCCTGCTGTGTGTACCCATGTGATGTCACCAGAAAACAAAAGGGCACATCCTACCTGCTTGGACTAGTGTCAGACCCTAGGCATAATCCAGTCTTTTCTTTGGAACTATTTGGCTTTCAAATGGGTGGTTCATGAGGATGAAGATACCATCAGGCTAACAGAAGGCACACTGCTTTCAGGAACTGTAACATTAATAATTTGCTCTTGTAAAACCTGACCTGCTGTCGTGGTTTAACCTGGCAGGCAGCCAAATACCACGCAGCCGCTCACTCACTCCCCCCCGCCCCCCAGTGGGACAGGGAGAGAATCGGAAGGGTAAGAGTGAGAAAAACTCGTGAGTTGAGATAAAGACAGTTTAATAAAACAGAAAAGGGAGAATAATGATAATGATAAAATATACAAAATAAGTGATGCACAATGCAATTGCTCACCACCCGCGCTGACCGATAACCAGGTAGCGATCGGTACTTCCTGGATCACGCCTACCATTCATATACTGAGCATGACATCACATGGTATGGAATACCCCATTAGCCAGCTGAGCTGGCTGTCCCGATGATGTTCCCTCCCATCTTGTGTACCTAGCTCAGTCAGCAGGCATGGGAGCTGTCCTTGGACTAGGAGGGTACTTAGCAACAACTGAAAACATCAGTGTGTTATCAACATTCTCCTACAGCACGAGCAAAAAATTTACCCCTATCCCAGCCGAAACCAGGACACCTGCTCATGCTATTTCCATTTACATTCACTTCCTTTCTGTAAAGGGTTCTTTCTGCATTACCAGGTGGACGTTCGCCACTGATAAACGAGAGAAATGTCTGCTTTACAAAATACACACACACCCCCTCTCCCTGGCATCTCCTGAAAGCTTCAGCTTAAAAAGAAAAGGAGAATTTTCAAAACATGAGCTCTGTTTTTTTGTGCCACTTTGTTTTTAGAACTTTTCAGGGCTGCTACATACAAGTACATACAAGTGACAGGTTTAGAATCACAGAATCATAGAATCATTAAGGTTGGAAAAGACCTCTAAGATCATCAAGTCCAACTGCCACCCCAACACCACCATACCCACTAAACCATGTCCCTAAGCGCCTCATCTACACGTCTTTTAAATACTTCCAGGGATGGTGACTCAACCACTTCC
>NW_009186828.1:1713-3311 GCF_000690835.1 Fulmarus glacialis
CTTTCAGGTAGTTGTAGAGCGCAATGAGGTCTCCCCTCAGCCTCCTCTTCTCCAGGCTAAACAACCCCAGTTCCCTCAGCCGCTCCTCATAAGACTTGTGCTCTACTCCCTTCACCAGCTTCGTTGCCCTTCTCTGGACACGCTCCGGCACCTCAATGTCCTTCTTGTAGTGAGAGGCACAAAACTGAACACAGTATTCGAGGTGCAGCCTCACCTGAGCCAAGTACAGGGGCATGATTACTTCCCTCGTCCTGCTGGCCACACTATTTCTGATACAGGCCAGGATGCCGTTGGCCTTCTCATGTTCAGCCGGTTGTCAACCAGCATGCCCAGGTCCTTTTCAGACAGGCAGCTTTCCAGGCACTCTTCTCCAAGCCTGTAGCGTTGCACAACACAGGTTGTTGTGACCCAAGTGAAGGACCCAGCACTTGGCCTTAGTTCTCAAGCAGAAAAAAGGAGATAGTATTCAAAGAGTACATGTGGATGTTCAGTATGCACAAACATCCATACAAGATGTTGACCCAACATTCAAGTATTGGTTTGAAAATATGGCTCTCTAACTAGAATCCAGCCAGATTTATATAAGAAAAGCTAATGACTGAAAGGATGCACACAACAATACTATATACTTTTTTTAATTCTCAGAAAAAAAAATTAAAATTTAAAAGAAATTCTGGATTAATCAGATTAAAATTGTTTCCAAATTGAACTATAAGAAAATTGTTTGAAAAGCTGTTCCCTTTCTTTACAGTGAATCATTTCATTTCTGATTCAAACTTTAAGCTTTCTTTCAAACAGTGAAAGAATATTTCAAAACAAATCTGTACAAATTAAGATGACAAGGGTTCTACATTGAAAATTTTAAAATGTCTTCTTTTCGTCCTGAAGTTCATTTTCACAAAAACGATATGGCTGACCTTAGAAAAAGCAAAAGGTATAACCAGTTACCTGCTGAAGGATATTTTTCATGTTCTTCCATCTTTGACCTCTCAGCACAGTCCCCTAGCTGAGTATGGCAATATGTTTTCAAAAGACAAGCTTGGAAACTAAAATTCTTAGCCACCCTGGATATTAATAATCATTGACTCAACAGATACAGTGGTTTCATGGAACAATTTTTGCTGTAAGTTAAGCTATTTGTAAATCTGTCTTATAGGAATGATGAACTTGACTTTTATGCTTCCTAACAACTTCTAAGCTTATAAGAAAACAGAGGATGGCATACTGATTAATGGGATTTATTTAAACTTGGAGTATCTTTTCTTAACCTTTACTCAGCTTAAGTTTGCCGTTTACTTCATACTGAATAAGAGATTGCAAAACACTATCTTTTTCAACTGCGTAACTGGCATCATGAATTACATCATAGGTTACTGTGGTGGTGCATTTTCCCTGGGCCACTTGTTGATCTGGGCCGCTTGTTGATCTCGGAAATTTCCATGAAACCTCAGCCTTGGTGTACTGATTCTGGCGGTTGAGGACTCTCTGACTGCATCAGAAACTCTGCGTAGCTGAGGCTGGGAACATACTCCCACTGCCTGGCCCAGGTGTCCAGTAGAACAACTGAACCCAGAGCCGAGTACAGGGGCACGATCACT
>NW_009186829.1:0-9034 GCF_000690835.1 Fulmarus glacialis
GGTGAGCCCAGGGCGGCCGGTGGTCCCGTCACGCAGAACACTCCCACAGCGACTTCGAAATGTCCTCGCTGCGCCCCGAAACGCGCAAGGGGTGAGCGAAGTGAGGGAGAGCCCGCCGGGGGTTACCCCCTCTGAGGCTCAGCTGGCACAGTTGCCGTGCAATAGGTTTTTGTTTGGGGGTTTGGGGTGTTCGGTGGTTCTTTTTTTTCTCATGACGGTCTTCAAGTAGCAGGATGGTTTTCTTATTTTGGTAAGAAACCCGCTTTATGCATCTCAAAGTTTTTTTAGTTCTCGTGCACTTCTTTGCCACTGCAGAGCGTTTACGTCGCTGGCAGCATCAGTTGGGTGGTCTGGTTAATTTTCAAATTCCTGAAGAACCAAATAAAGGCTCAGTCTTGAGCTCCTCAGCGAAATAAATTCATAAAATAGCATGACCTGTTGTAAAGAGATACCACAAATAAATGAATGAATAAATAAATGAATAAATACTTGGAAAACAGTTTCTATAAATGAAATCACCATGTTCTGATCTGTACTTTTATCTTCTTGGGGAAAAAATAGTATATTTCTGTAAATTATACTTTGTCTTTACATGGTATTAGTTGATACGAAATAATGTGAACCCATAGCCTTCAGGAGCTTGTAAAATTAGCAAAATCAAAGATGTAAACCTGCAAATGCTGTTGTTGCTACGATGGCATTAAAGACATGGAATAGGCTTTGAAAAACAAAACCCTTAGCAAAACCCCAGAAAGCAGAAGGAAAGTGCGTGGCATAAATTGTATGAGGTTCCTTTAGATTATATCTATTTGACGCTTACAACAAAAACTAATAAGCCAGTTAGGGAGCTGGCCTCCGGATTATGGATGCAGTCCTGCCAGCGCTTACGTATGTGCATTACCAGCATTAGCAATTCCAGTAAATTTAAGCACCTAATTTTAGTGTTTGCAGGACTAGTGTCTTTGATAGCAATCTGCCAGCTGACATCTCATGGAAAAAAAAAAAGGAAAACAAATCAATTTAAGAATAAATGTGCTTACAAATAATACTTTTCATATTTTGTCTTTTTCCTCCCCGGTTTTATTTTATTACTTGGGTAAGTTGCTAGGCAGCATTATGCTGTTGGTGATAGCATCTCATAAATGAAAACTGATAGTTGCAAACAGTGAAACGTTGCAGCTATATCTAAGTAAAAGAAATCAGCATTTGCCAGCAGATGTGACTTTGTGCAACAGTTTTTCTGTGGATATACTGGCCTAGGAAAAATAATTCTTGATAGAACAATTCAGGTTGGAAGGGACCTCGGGAGGCCATCTGGTCTGACTGATCTGCCGAAACCAGGCTCAGCTATGAGATCACACCAGCTTGCTCAGGGCTTATCCAGCTGGGTCTTGAAAACCTCCCAAGACAGACTGCAGAGCCTCCCTGGGCAACCTCTTCCAGTGCTTGACTGTCCTCATGGTGAAGGATTTTTTCCTGATGTGTGGTTAGACTCTCTCTTGTGCGCTGTTTCTCCTCCTCCTGCCATGCACCCTTGGAAAGAGCCCTGCTCCATCCTCTTGACAGCTTCCTCACAGACCCTGGCAGACTGCTCTTAGGTGCCCCCAAAGCCGTCCCTTCTCCAGGCTGAACAAGCCCAGCTCCTTCAGTCTCTCCTCGTGGAACAAGTGCTCCAGCCCCAACCAGCTTGGTGGCCTGCCACTGAACTTGCATATTAACATCTTCCATGTATTGGATTGGATGCAGTATTTTAGATACTGTTCGACGAGTGCCAAATTTCCTTACATGTGGTTTGTATTATAGAATACATATTTCCTTATGTGTTTCAAAGTTCTACTTTTACCTGGTATCATATTTGGTAAGACTGTTAAATTTTGCCTTACCTGCCCATACTGAGCCGCTATGAACTGCAGGCTACTAATGGGGACCCACACTTTCCAGAGAAGGTTGGATTCTCTTGGATTGCCTGTCCATGAGGATGACTTGCATCAGATGATGCTAATGCTGGAAGAAGGGTTTAGCCCTTGATGCCGTGATGTACCTGCCTATGTGCAAAGGAAAAACAGTAGTGTCTTTCACTTAAAGAATTGTGCGGACAGCTTTGCTGTTTGCAAGAAAAAACTCTTTCTTGCTTTGCTATTTCACCACAAATTTACTTTCACAGTATGTCACGTGAAAAAGCAATTATGAACATTTTAGAACTTGAGTGGCATACATCATGTATGTGAGGATAAAGTGGAAAACTTAGATATTTATAAAATTGCTGATACAATTTTGCAAAGAGTCTATCAGTCATTTAAAGTCCATGCTGATGTTTAATATTTAGGGCTGAAGTTTGGTTTTATTCTGATTCAGAAAATTCCCATTGACCTAAAGACCAAGCCATAAACACACAAGTAAGGACTGAATTTGGGAGTTAATCTTAAGATGTTACTTTATGGTAATGTGAAATAGGTCAAAAGGAAAGATATGTTTTAGTAAAGATTTACCTCTCATCTCTATAAATCTAGAACAGATAAAGGAATTTCCTTATTAATTCTTCAAACTTCAACACATGGTTGAAACTGGCCATGGGGAAACTTCAATTTAAAAGGAAATTTTGGAAAATTCCAGAAGTCTGATATCGAGAATTAAAGGGGAAAATTCTCAACCTTACCTATCACTTTAATTTCTGTAACATGGTCTGCAAATACAGTAAGATCTTCCTGGATAAAAGGTAATTAACGAACCAAGTTTCCTATAGCTGCTTACTCAATAGGTCCTGAAGAAAAAGAGGGAATACAAAGGATGTACTTAGGTTTGCATGTTTTGTTGCAGAATTTGGATAGTTCTCAAGCCCTGCTTTTTTTTTTTTTTCCTGGAGTGCAGTTAACTCCAGCAATTACAAGGATAAAAATTAGTGAAGTGTTTCTAGGCTGCACCAAAACAGGCAAGTAATGAACATCCTCATCTTCCCCATTTTCAGTGAGGAAGAGCAAGAGTTAAGAAGGGAAAGCACTAGAACCAACTGTTCCATCTTATAAAATCCAGTTCCTACTCTGCCATTTGCTGACATCATATAAATACGGACGTTTCCACAGCAATATGCGTATTTTAATTATCCTACTGTGACTGAAACGAGGTAAAGCCACATTAGAAATAGTGAAATTATGGGCTTTTATTTCTGAATGTATTTGAGCTTTATTTGTAGCTCTCTTGTCCTTACTTTCCATAAGTATCTGTTAAGGAGTTGAAGAGTAATGTAAACGAATTTTAAAAACATCCCAAGGAGCTAAGCTTATTGGAAATGCCATTGTTGGAATTTGATTTAACACTTAGGAAAGAATGCACTGCTTGATCAGATTTCTGATACTCCATAACGACTAGAAGAATTCATGAAATATTCATTTTGAAGTCAGGCTTGAGCTTTTAAAAAAGGTCACAAAATGTCACTTAGAAATTCAGAATTAAACTTCAGACCCAAAGGAAGATTCAGTCATTTAGGCATAGGATACAAGTAAAAAGCTGCTCTATTCCTGCTTTGTTGCTGTCTAGCCCCAGGGCGTCCCAAAGTCCTCAGTCATCATCTTAATGGTGGTTACCACAAAGTTCTCCCTTAGTCTGAAGTGCAGCTCTGCACGTGCTGAGCAGCACCCCGGTCTTGCCAGGGCTCCGCGGGATTCAGACCAGCCCAGCAGCCCGGCTTTCTTCCATCCGTCTGCTCCATGTGGCGCAGGCTGAGAGGTGGTCTGGCCTATAACCATAACAGAAATGGTCACGGAGCAACATCAGACTAACGACCGCAAGAGAAGATCAGTTAATGTTCATGAGTAATTTTGATCGGGATGGATTACAAAACTGCCATTCTTGAGTGTCTGTGACTGGTGTCAACATTGACGAACCAGAATAAAGGACATGGAGTACGGTTTTCAAAATTTCAAACCTTAAGGAGGGTCCTAAGTCTACAAATAACTATGTACGTATTTGGTTTGCTTTCGAAAAGTACTCGGAAGAGGGGCGATAATGGTGTTCCCCCCACCCGTCCTTTTTCTTAATTTGTCTGTCCTTGATTTTTGGTTTAATAACAAGCAGCAGGACCCACTGCAAGACAGAGCATTGAAACCATAGGAGGTGGTTGCTGTTGCCTGGAGAATCTGGTGTGCGTACGTTCAACTCAGGCACTAAACCCGAGTTACTGCAGTTTTGCCTCTAAGAAGTCAGCAGTATCTATTTTTTAATTTACTATCTCTAGAAACAACTCTTCGGTCAAAAAGATGAGAATGATCTTTCATTGTAACTTACTCAGGTAATTAGTTAAAAAATTACAAAAATCATAAACATTCATTATTCTTATTGTAGTTGCCACTATTTTAGATTTGTCAGGATTCCCAGCAACAAAGAATATTGTCCCTTTGAGAAGTAAGGCACAGTTTACAGAATGAGAATTTATGTTGGAAAATGACATTTATTTCCTTTCTTGTCCTCTTCAACAATACTGTTAGCTTGGATTACACCAGATCTTGACTCACTTTCTGAAATAAGTGCTAAACGGTTAAGAATGCAGTAGTATGTTTTTTAAAACATACTATTATTGCTGGCATTCTGAGCTGTCTTGCAAGCTTATGCTTAAAAATCTCATGCTGCCTTAAGGCCTTTGTAAAAGCAGGGTATTATTGCTGTTTGGGGGAATTAACTAGTAAGCATTAAACAAAAGAAAAAACCTACCTGCTATTTAAAGTTTCAACTGGGACCTGAAAGCGTAAGCTAAGGTTTTACACTAGAGTATAACACAGTAACATCTTGATTAATGTTGGCCTATGAACTGTTTGGGTAGCTTATATTCACTACTATTCAGGCCAGCTACATTCAGGCCAGCTCGGCTTTAATCTTGTTCTAACCTTGATCCTATAACTCCAAAAGCTATTCCTATTGCCTGCGTGATACCATCAGCTGTCCCAGATTCCATGTCAT
Source organism: Fulmarus glacialis (assembly GCF_000690835.1). Classification (NCBI taxonomy): domain Eukaryota; kingdom Metazoa; phylum Chordata; class Aves; order Procellariiformes; family Procellariidae; genus Fulmarus; species Fulmarus glacialis. The sequence goes on from NW_009186829.1 coordinate 4,951, forward strand.
GTCAGCAAAATGAACACAAGCTTCTCCGTTCTGCGCAGCTCTGGTGTACTCTGTCTCTTGCTCCTTTCCGAGGATGCCATCGGCTAGCACAGCAATGACTCTCAGCAGCTGCATGCATTTCTGAACTGTTTCATTTAGACAGATTTTAGTTAACTCCAGCAAGTATTTTGGTCCATGGGTGTTAAAGTGGTTTGTCATAGATCTTTACAGCCGTCTCATTTAGTGATTGTATATCCTTGACAGAAGTGATGAAGAATTGCTGGAAGCTTCCAACTCTCCTCATTCCACGTTTTATGGAGAAATAATAACTTGTGTGGTATGTGGGATTTTCAACTTCTGGTTAGTTTTAGAAAATTGCTATGTAAGTGAATGCCTCTGCAATGTCTCCACTGATATAAACCCATGGTGTTACTAAAATGGCTTGCACGGAAACTCAGGAGGATTATTTGGCAAATTTTGGTGGTCTCCAGTTATTTTTTAAGCTTAGACTGTTCACAGGATGTGCACTTTGCTTTGTTTTGTTAAAAAAAAATTCCTTAAGAATAGCATGGAATGTGGTTTGCAAACCTAATGGCTTCGTTAAAGTGACAACAAAATTAAGCTGGCCACTAAGAGGCTGTAATAAAGGAGTAGGCAGAGTCCCCACACCAAATAAAGTCTTGTTCAGTAGCACAGTATGTCATCAGAGTCATAGAATTATGGAATATTTGAGGTTGGAAAGGGATCTCCAGAGATTGTCTAGTCCAACCCGCCTGCTCAGAGCAGGGTTGCCTAGAGCCTAGAACCCTGTCCAGACAGCTTTTGAATATTTCCAAGGGTGGAGACTCCACAACCTCTCTGGGCAATCTGTTCCAGTGTTAGACCACTCTTACAGTAAAAAAGCTTTTTCTTCTGTTTTTTGGGGTTTTTTTCCCCTTATGTTTTAGTATTATTCTAATTCACTTCACTACAAAACCAATTCTGGCAAAGTTAAGATATTGCTTGCCTTTAAAAAAAAAATTTTAAAAAAATCACTGCTTTTGAGTTACGTAGTCTACCCCAGGGCTTACAGCTTGGTTTTCACACATAATGTTATATCACACTTCTTCACAGTTCAGAAGGCTATGAAACCACAAAAGAGCCATCACCAGTTTGGATAGGAAATTACACTATTGGTTCCTCTCCTGGTAAATAAAATTGCAGGAGAAAGGCTTATCCCAATCTCTGACCATATCAAATCCTGCAGACTTTTAATAAGAACACTAATAGCGATATAGTTAAACTGAGGTTCAGGTGTAGGTGTGTGTAGCAGCACTTATTTTCTTGGTTCCACATCTTTATTTGAAGACATTTCTTGTCTGACAAGTATTATTTAAACCGATTGCCTACTTTTCGAAAGGCTGTTCAGTATTAGCAGTATGTTCCAGCTCCTCCTCCTCCTCCTCAGCGTTCTGTTGACTTTCTCTTCTCTCCCTTTACTCTGCAGGTAGTGACATTACAATGTGTAAAGTGTACATCTACCAAGGACAGGTCAGAAGCCTTAGTCTGAAACTCCAATATGTAGGAAAAGTAGCATTTCACGAGCGCTCTACTTTGTGTAGGTGTATATTATCCAGTAGAGAACAAAGCTCCTTAAGGTTATGTACAGGAGTGGCTGAAGGGAAGTGAGCAGTTCTCAGGACAGCATGTCAGGTTCTCATTTAGAAAGAGACCGGCTCCTTATAAATTTAATTTACAGTCTGTTTGGGAGCCACTTAATTCCCAAATATATACACATCTAGTGTGCATATATACATATATATACACGTGTATGCATATGAACATTCTAGGCTAAATGATTAAGTAATAAATCTGAGCAAAGGTTAAAATCCAGTAAAGGAGCATTGAGATACTGTATTAGAGGCACATACATGTGAAAGCAGTTATTAAACTTAAGCTCTGGTGCACGTTTTAAATACTGCACCCTTGGACGTATGTAACTGCGCCTTCTCCAAATTCAAAAGGTCCACAGCCAAAAGGTGCGTATTACTTAAAACCTTGACAGATGTAAATAAATAAAAAATAAGAGAGTGATAAGGTCAACATATCATGATGGATGTCTTCTCCTCGAACATTTGAAGTTATAGTTTGCAGGCTGCTTGAAGGTCTTGTGAATACCTATCAGCACCAGCCTGCACAGGAAAAAGGAGGAAGATGAACAGATGGCAACATTTTAGTTTGTGGATTAAAGATAAATTTAGTGCCAAAAGGGAATTACTATTGTTTAAAATGCAAAGCTTTCTATTTATTCTTCTCTAACTCCAGAATTCTGGCAGTACAATTTCTGACAATCATATTGTTCTTAAAATTGCTCCCTTTTTGAATCTCTTTTAATTTTTTCTTTTTTTATTTGAGCACTACAAATAAATTTGAAAACCTATCACACAGATAGAACACATAGTGCTGCATTAAGCATGGACTTCAAAGTCCAAGGACTGTCAGAAATAAAGGCCTGCCAATATTACTTACCTTTTCACTAGATCCATCAAAGTCAAATGCATGAGGTTAGCACAACTGTAAACATTCGCAAGACTGAAGCCAACAGATCACTCTTAATACAGGATTTTTACCAGCTGCATTGCATGAGAAAATTCTGTAACGTATTTGCAATCTGAAATATACTATAAAGGGTAGCAAAACTGTTAAAAATTAGTATACAATATGCAACAACTATATATGGGGCTCTTAGATTTTTTTACATCCTAATTCTACTTGCTCATGTTTTAGGGCAAAATTATGTGTCATATAGAGGATAGTACACTGCAAGTAGAGAGCAAAGTTTTACACTTCACAACTCCAAGATAATCTATTAAAGTAAGACAAAAGTCTTGTGTTTTAATAGTCCATGGGAATCATGTTTGGTTTTAACCCGTATGTCTTCAGGGAATAAGAATGTATATTTACAAATATGCTAGAACAGATTTTGTCCAATCTCTTCTTTCGTGTTTCAATGAAAGTTTATACTTCAACTCAATGGGTACTTGACTAAAAACTGGATTTTATAGGCCCCAAACTGGACCTTAGAGGTTCTTTTGGCATCTAGAAGACCAGCAGAGCAAAATCAAATGCTTGATGAATTTTTTTTGCAGGAAGATCGCTAGCAGAACTAGTTATGTTAGCAGGAGTCCTGGGAATTGTACCCTTGAGTTCACTATGTAAAATGTAAGACATCTAATTACGCCTTTAGGAAAGGCAACATCTGAGTCACAGGATTTTTAACCAAATCTTAAAATGTTTTCTAGAACAGTATAATCTGTGGTATACCAGATATTTAATATGAAATTAAAACAAGAGTTATTCATTTTGAGAAAGCTACTGAGGGCTTTAATCTTCAAGATAGGCTCTGGAACCAGTGAAAGTTTCTTTGGTCAACTGCCTGCTTTGAAAATGCATGTGTGTGTGTGTGCGTGTGTGTAGACTAGGACACCTATATCCTACCATCTTTTGTGGTGGAAGTTGTTTCTTTAAGAGCTTTCCGTCCTGGGGAGGTATCAGGCAATCAGCAATTTCCCAAGACAACCAGAGGGATCAAAAAGTTGCAACTTTTCCATAGCGTAAAGAAATGCACGTGGCCATTCCTGCCAAATTTTGTTCATTTAGAGAGACTATCCCTCATTTTAGCTTAATTTTAAAGCACTTCCAAAATCTCCCACTGCTCTGATGAAGTATTGTACTGTGCGTTTTAATGAGGCATTAGGAAACAGCTAACTAATAATATTTTTTAATTTGCAGTCACTCAGGCTGGTGTAGGTTGGCAGCCCGCGGTGCCGCACCCTGCGATGCCGTGAGCGGGTAACCTTGGGGAAGGGAGGGGAGGGAGGGAGGGACCCGGGGAGGCAGGCGGGAGGGAGGTGCTCCAGCAGCCGGGCAGGGATGCTGCAGCTGGGGAGCACTGGTCCCGTCTCCTCAGCGGTGCACATTTTCCCCACCACGTTACACAGATTATCCCAAGCAGCCATCCATCAAAGGACAGGGGAATACACATACCTCAAATATTTACGGTGCCTGCGCTTTGAGAATGAGACAGTTCGTTCACATCTGTGAACGGGCCACTTCTAAAACATCA
>NW_009186830.1:0-2660 GCF_000690835.1 Fulmarus glacialis
GGGCTCTGGGTTGCTCTCATGTCCCGTGTTGCGGTTCCCGGTGCTGCCAGCCGAGCGTGGGTTACGGCCTGAGGAATGGGGAGCGGGCCCCGGGTCCTGCCCGCGGGGTCCTGCCCGAGGAGCGGCCTCTCCTGGGATTCCTTTGTCCCCTGCTCTCAGTCTGGTTGCGTGGGGGCCGGGGCCCCTGCTGGGAAGTACCTCCTTTTGGAGCAGGGAGGGGGAATTACAGCAAAACAAGATGCTTTGGGAAAGACTAAATATAAGGGTTCTAAATGCTCCTTTACTTTCTGGAGGTGTGGAACTATTTGTCCTAGTGCCATGTTCCCTCCCCTTTTTCGAGCTTTACCTTTTTTTATTCTTAAGTAGTTTGCACCTACTTTTTGCATGCTATCTGAACGTTAATAACTGTTTGTGCCTTTCTGCTAAGGTAGATAATTATGTTTCTTTAACAGATGTCTACACTGAGGTGCAGAAGCTAATGTTTTTTGAGGCTACAGAGTGAGGAGAAACAAGGACTAGAGAAATCTACAAGAAAGGCCTTTCGGAGAAGTCTGAGAGAGAGTTAGTGCTGTAAGGAGACTTTTTGGAGCGCCTTCCCCTAGTTAGCGGCAACTGAAAATCTTACTCACTGCTGACTTAGTGTTTCATTTATTTTGAATTTTCCCTCTCCTTTAATGTAATTCAAATTTATCTGGTTTCAGTCTTAGACTGGCAATGCCTGCTGTTGGATGAAAGCTGGTGACGCAAGTCCGGTAACACTGAAGCATCATAATCATTCCGAGATCAAGAAACACCAGTCTTTCTTGTTTCTAGTTGATTAGTTCCTAGCTGGTAGCAGAAATACTGTGTGCTACCTTGCCTTCTAGGCTTCAAGGTCATCTTATTGTTTCTTAATGGGGTATTTCAATTTGCCTTTGTATTAATAACACTTCTTAACTCAGTATCATAAGAAAATTTTCACTCACGTACTGCTACTTCCTGTGCTAAAAATTGTAATTTAAAAACATTAAGTAGAATCAGTCCTAATACTGGTCTCTCAAGCCTGTACTTTTAACCCAGTGTTTTCATCTTCATTTCAGCCTCTGTTTATTTTCCTGTTGCATTATTCCTGTGATGCTCTGGGAACCTCACTGGAATTACACTAGAATGTAATTTAACTCTGTATCTTTTTTTATGGTGTTTGGTTCTAACAATACAGAAATTTAAGCACTTGTTTTGGGATCATTGTGCTCCACAACTTTTTAAGCTTTTCCAGAAAGGTAATAATACACCTTTGTGCTGATTCCAGTATCAGAATGTCAGTTTTAACGCTCTCTTTTAAAAAAGAGAAATTAAGAAAGAATACTGTGAAAATTCATTTTGTATGTCACTTGCAGGTTACACTTCTTATTTTTCTCTTTTTCTGATGGTAAGGGCAGTATATTCTCTGTATCATGAAAGTGTCCTTCATAATCACTTATTTTATTACAGAAGTGACTTGAATCAGAGGACCCAGTGTTTGAATTGGCCGCAAGTTCACTGGTAATGAGTGTAACTAATTAGGATGATGTCACCATACTTGATTCATTATTATCATAAAGAAAGATAATTTTTTTTTTTTTTGGTGTAAGCCGCTGAATGTCACTATTTCTTATTACACTGAATCTGGTTTAGATTCTAAGGCTATCACCGGCTTTCAGTTTGTTGATGATTACCATGATAATTCCTAGGTTGTGACTATTGATCTGGAACCATTTAATCTGGAGCAGCCTGCTGAAATCAAGGTTGTTCTACAAAGGTTGACAGAAATAGGAATAGACCAGTTTATTTTTTAAGTGGGAAATGATGGGTTATTTGTAGTCTTTCTTGGTCTTTCAAATAGACAAAGTAAATTAGTCCATTGTTTGAAGTCTGATTTTAATATTACATGTTTTTTTTCTCTCCTAATTTTAGCCAAATATGTTGCAAGTTCGGTTGTAGCTTCTATTACTCTTCCAACCTGTATATCCAAGGTGTAAATAAAAATTTCTTTGTTATTCTTGTTATTACAAAGATGGGTCTAGACAACACAAAATGCCTGACTCGTTTCTCATTCCCTCTCTCCTTGCCCCACCCCAAAACACAGACGAAAAGAGACTTGGAAATTTTTTTTCTGAAGATAAATTTTTGTTGTCCTTACTGTCTCTCTTGTGTTCTTCATATCTGGGGATCAGCTGTTAGAGTGGGCTGTTCTGTACTCCTAAATTTTGTATTTGATTTTTTTTTGATAATTACATTGTTTTAATTTAAGGATGTTCAGTTGCAGTTTTGGGCCCACTGGGTATGCATGCTGTTTTCCTGGCTGGAAACTGTTAAACAATGCTTGAGGTGCTCTATGAGATTTCAATAAGAAATACGGAACCTTCTGCAAATATGCATAAAGTGCTACTTACTTGGATGCTTGCTGAAATCTAGGCAAAATATCCTTTATGTCAGGTTCCTGATGTGTGCCGCTTGGACAGCTATGCCCTAGCTGTTCATGTGATTGCTCTTCTAGAAGAGCAGCAGTTCTGACAGCTGTGACATACTGAGCTGTTCAGTGAGAAAACATGTTTATTTTTTGGTACCCAACCAGATGGATTTGAGTGTGTGAGTAGCTCACCAGCCGCTGAAATTGCTATCTGTGGTTCCAACTCTTCAGC
>NW_009186830.1:2691-9354 GCF_000690835.1 Fulmarus glacialis
CTTCCTTGAAGCAGCCAGAAAAAGGTGAAAGGGTACTTCATGATGGCTAAGAGTTCAGTAATTCAATTGCTCAAGACCTGCTTCATAATGAGAACTCATAATTCTTCCTGTCATTCCATTGTGTAATAGATGCGTCTTTTAAGTGACACCCAGGGCTGGCTTTTAGAGCCAGGGACTAATTAAATCCTCCGTGCATGAAAACTGATAGTATCTTAGGGAGATACAGATTAATTTAGGTGTACTAACTGGGTGCTGTTGGAAGAGCAGGAGTTTGTTCACCATGTCATTGCACAGCTACCTGGATGAGATTGTCTGTAGTCACTCACAGAAACATGGTAACAAAAACCAGGGAAGGTCAGTGTGTGTGGGGGGGAATTACGTCCGTCATACAAATGGGTTGTGTAGATAGTTACTTGAAAAGGATTTTTTTTTTTTCCCCAAAGTTAAAATCTTCAAATGTACAGCTGATGCTCAATGAAATCCAATGTAAGTGGCCTTTACCAAGTCAAGTGTCTTGCCAATACAGGGAATTTTTCTTGACAGAGTTAGAGAAAATCCAGACTTCTGCATTATCTGTATTCAACTTCTTTGTTATGATACTATCCAAATGTGCTTTTTAACTTGTTTAAAAATCAGCTGTGATTACAGGTTCCTGTATAATTTTACACTGATGTAAGAAGAACAACTTTTCTACTATTGGTTGTATTCTCTATTTAGCACAGTTAATGCAACTCCTACTTTTGCTTGTAATGATGCCAGGACATCATTAAAGTTAGAACTTGGAAACCATGTGATTCTAAGATGTGAGGGAAACCATTTATACTTGATATACATCGAGAGTGAAGAATAAATTCTCACAAACTGTGGATAGTTTCAAAAGGCAGGAGATTGCCTGTCAGAAGGGAAAAAGGTTACCCAGAAATTTGTATCAGCTCTGTGACCCAGTTATTGAGTTCCTGAGTGTGGAATTACTTTTATTTGTTTAAGGGGACTCTTGTCAAACTTCTAATCCCATTTATTTCCAATATCCTTTATATTTCTTCTTTCTAATAGTGTTCTTACTTCCAGAAATGAGAGTTCTGTTTCTGTCTGGACTGTATGTGTATTCAACGTTAGACGTCTTTAAGTGACCTTTGCTTAAAAAAAAAAACCAAAAGTAGTGTGAATCTTCTTAAGCTGGACAACTTTAACCTTTAAGCTCCTTGTTCTCTTTGCATAGAATTGTAGTAATTTACATTGGAGGAGATTTTTGGTCATCAGGTCTAACCCCCTGCAGAAAGTAGGACCACCTGTAAAGCAAGATCCAACTTCAAATTTATCTGTACACTTTCTTCATTTAACAAAATGTGATTTTTTTTTTTTTTAATTTTATTTTTTTTCTTCTTCTTCTTTTCTTTTCTCTCTTCCCTATCCCACCCCCCCAACTCAGACTTGGTACTGGGTTGAAGAATGCAGCATGGAGCCTCTCTGGCAAGAGTGGCTCTGCCCTGGTGTAGGCTAGAGGTTATTGATAGTCAGTGTAGAAAGAGGAAACTTTAGCCCATCTCTGGCTCCTCTGTGTAGTACTGCTAATACTTGAATTCCTGGTATAGTTGCTTAGAGATAGTACAGTACTGGAAAGAAGTGGCAGAGTCATTCTTGGAATGTGAGAGGGAAGATTGGTAACGAGAGGAAGGCTGATAGGGAATTGGGAGGATATACGAGAAGGTTGATAAGAGCAACACTAGCAGATAGGACTGGGATCTCTTGGATCTCAGTAGATGGTCCCTGTAAGGGAGGGAGTACCACAGAGAAGAACGCTAGAGCTCTAGGGGAGAGGGTGTTCCAATGCTACCAGTTCAGCTTTCTCTTCATTTTAGCAGCAGGTTGGGTTTGGCTACACTTGTCCTGGCTAAATACTTCTAGAGCATTTCTGATTTCAATAACCTCTTTGCAATTCTCCTCACCATGCCAACTTTTTCTTCAGAATTGATGTTAAATGGGGGGGGAGGGGGGTGAGAGGTACAGAAGGTACAGAAATGTTTAAACAACCCAAAGATTTACAGAAGACCATGGGACTAGAGGGACCCAGGCAGCTGGGATGGAGACTCTGCAAGGTGTGGAGAGTGGTAGGAAGTAGGGAGTGGATGTTTGATGTGTGTGGAAAACAGCTGCCGTCATCTGTCATCCTTCTTCCGTCAATATGAAGTAGTGGGTGTGTTGAAACAGGTAACTCTACTGTGTATATCTGCTGTTAGGAAGGTCTCAATGTAGAATTTTCTGCACTCGGAGAAACAGTTGTCAGAACCAGCTAGCAGAGACTGGGCTATAGGGAACATGGATCTGGCAGCTTTGTGTTCTTGGTGGCATTGGTGAAGTTTATGTTTTTGACTTTTCTGATTCTTTTCGTATGGGTTCTGACCTGGTTATTACAGCAGCGAAAGTGACAATCTGACACTGGTCCCAGTAGTTCTGGAAGTGGTTACTGGCAGAGTCATTAATGATTGTTTCAGGTAGTGTAAATCTTTTAAGTCCAAGACAGATCTAGGAGTGGACAAAGTGGGAACACTGTGAATAAACATGAAAAGAATGCAAACCCACAGGAGGAGGAAGAATTGTTTAGTATAAATGGCAGGTCTGACAAGTGATATGAAATTAAGAATGTTATGAAAAAAGCAGAACAAACCTTCCTAGTGAGGTGCATTAGTGTGGACAGTGATCTTGTTGGAACAAAAATAGACACTCCATGCTGTGAAATGATACTTGAAATACACTGAAAAATGGGATGTTAGGGTTTGCAATCTTTGGGCAGAATGGAAGGAGTGGTTTTTAATATGATTCTTCCATCTTCAATCTGTGATTTTTTTTTTTTTTTCTCCCATTATTTCTTCATGTATATACCAGTTGTTAATTTTGTGAATCATATATGCTGCATAACAAAAACAGGGAGCTGTTTATTGATTATGGGGAATTGACTGCAGGATATCTCATGTGACAAAGCCCACAGTCATAGCACTGACCAGTACAATCTAAAATGTCTGATGTCCAGAGAGCGTGTTAACATGAGTAATGGAGGACAGAAAATGATCTTTTTTCTTGGCTGTTTGATGCAGTGCTATTTAGCCTTTGCCTTTAGGTGACAAACAGCGATAGATATGCTGCAGGGGAAGTTTATAACTGCCCTGATTGAAAACAGACATGTCTTCATTACAGACATGATAGAATAATATCATTCACTGCAACAGTTGTTTACTCTTTTTCATCAGAATTTAAATGACAAGTACAGTGCAGATAGTCCTGGAAAGCACGTAGTCCTTGTCCACAAAATTATAGCATGCATAGCAAGGCAGCAAGCTTTCACTTGTACGTCCGTGTTTTGTGTTACAGGGATTACCTTTGTGTCCAAGAGGAGAACTTGGGGCTGTGATAGTCAATGGGTTTAATATGGCTATGGTAAAATCTGCTGTAATCTGGCTTTAAACAAATTTTGGGTGAAAGTGCTTCAGCTTTCAGCTGAATCACTTGTCCAGCTTATGGGCAGACCATAGGACCGCTCAGTTGGATGGCAAAAAGGCTACAAGAGTGTATGGGAAGGATGGGACTGTCCATTGCAGCAGCATTTTGGGCTTAGTTTGCATTCAGGTGGTTTGGAATCCATGTGTTTCATCTGCTAGTGAGAAGGCAGTGCTAGTTGTGAAGGGAGTTTTGTAGTGTGGACATCTCTCTGCTGGGGGCTTATGGACTAAAAGAGGTACCAGATGGCAGTCAAGCTGAAACAGCTCCCTGCTGGAGCTGACCCAGTGGTTTGATATGAAAAACTGTATTTTTCCTCCTATGATTATTATTGGTAAAGATCTGTATAAGAACTGCAGAAATGTATGTGCTCTCGTATCCTGACCAGATCAGGGTTATTTTAATTTTATTTGAAAGCACTGGTGCTATAATGCTGGATTGCTATAGACATTTTGAGCATCTGGTCCAAACACCGTTAAGGCCTGGTTTTGTTAAGATTACTCATTTTATGATTAATGTATTTTATGTTTAAGGTAGTGTCTCTACTAATAAGAATTTCTCAGTGTTCCTAGAATCCTACAGGCCTTTGCATGTAGCTACAACAATCCTTATGATTTGTCCTTTTTATCCATTATCACAGACTGCTAGCTTCATGCAACCAAAAAGTATTCCTGCTCCAAAGGAAGTACTGAGTTTTCTTGTGTAGAATGCAGTGTAGCATAATGAAAAAAGTGTCTTAAAATAACGTAACAGAGTACTGACGGTTATTTCTGTCAGTGCTGCTACGTGAAGGGTGGTGCTGGAATAGCAATGTCAGAACACGTAGTGGCAGCTATGAGTTTACAGTAAATTGTCTTTTTTGGAAGAAAGGAGATACAAAACCATCTTGTGACCCAGAAGCTACTGTGAGAGAGTTAGAACTATTGTATTCTTCGTTTGCAGTATGTGCAAAATTGAGATGGGGAACATTTCAAAGCTGAATAATATGTTAAGGTGCAGTTCGGAAAGCTTCTTTAACTTTCAGCAGTAATAATAACTTCATTGGCATCTGAAATCTTTTTTCCTCTGATTCACAGCAGGTAGCTGTTCTTCTTTCTATGCTCCTTATTGCCTGCTTTCCTGCTTCAAAACTGAATTCCAGGAAATCTGCCTATGACTCAAGTAATACAGCATTATGACATCAGAATAGGCTTTTGTGTGTTGTCAATAATGTCTTTTTTTCCCCTCTCTTGCTCAGATCTGAATTGCTTTCTTGGGAGGTTAATTGAGATGAAGTGACATAAAATGCCTCTGAGGACCCTGGAGTCATGCAGCAAAAGTGTTTACTGTGCCTGAATCACTACTTTATATCTGAGAAATCCATTGACTCATGCCATATATTTTCTGTTCTGAAGAGATTATATTTAATTGCAGCTTCTGATGAGCTTAATGTAGTATCAGCTGTGCATGCATAACTATCCCAAGTGCTCTGAGGAAACCAGCATGCACCATTTGCTTAGCGTATTGCCCACTAAGACCCCTAGGTATCACAGTGAAACTGTAAAGAACCATGCAGGTTTGTAAGGATTCTGTTATTCAAGAGTCTTCAGATTGTTGCTAAACTGCAGTTCCTAACTTAATGGAGAATAGACTTGCTCCCTTTTCAGGAGACCAAGACAATTGTTCTAACCAGTCTTCAAAAATTACGATTAGGCTGAATTGTAAGAACTAGATTAGTTTGATTGGATTGCATTTAGCGTGCTGCTATGCATCCTAGAAGTCACTGAGGAGAAGAGAGACTGGAGACAATGTATTGAGTGGTGGTCTTCATCTTGCAGGTGAGCAGTAGGAATCTGTGACTGATGAGCAGCTCAGTCAGTATTGAGATACTGCAGCTTGTGGTTCCACTGTCACTGCTATCTGGCGTAAGTCTGTCCTGTATGCTGAAGAGGTTAGTTCTATACCTTCCATCCTCGTTTTGATGCTAATGGTTGTACACCTAGATGGTAATGAAAGAACTAATTGGGCTGAAAATCCGTTGCTGTTTTTTCATGAGGCCCCTGGAGTCAACATAGGAGTGAGGGAATGTGGGAAGGCAGAACCGTCCCTTTCATTGTTGGTGAAAGTTTATGCTGGAAGAAGTAGAAGCTATTGATGCGCGATGATCTTTTTTCTCCCCTCTCCCTAGGAAGTAAAATAGTGGTCAAAGCCGATGGTAGTTTCCTTATGCGTCAGAGCTTTGTTACTGAGTAAGCCAGTGCAGATTTTTAATGCCAGGAAACTTTTAAAAGTTCTTTCTGCAAATCCTTATTTATATTTGGTCTGAACAGGCACTTTTTTTCCCTTTTTCACTATACTTACTCTCCATTTGAGAAAAGTGGAGGATGTTTTATGGTAATACGCAATCCATTACTATGTTTTAAGGCAGCAGCGTTTTATACAAATTGGAGCAGTAGTTTTGACCTTACAAAATAAATAAATGACCAGTACCCACAGCTCCTCCTGATTGTAAGAGGGACTTGTGGTTGCTCAGCACATGACAAAATCAGAATGCTTAGTAGCATTTCCATTTTGCATCTGTGTTACTGAGAGGATATATTTAATAGGAAGGGTGTCATCATCAACTTGATCTTTTTAAATAAAACACAGTATTTCTCTAATATGCTTTCGAATCTTAATGTTGATTAATGTTTTCTGCATACTTCATTAAGAAAAAAACCCAGTTCTTTAAATAATTGCTATAAAACCAACTTCTCTCCAGCAAAAGAATGTTGTGACTGTTTTCTGCGTAACAGTTTCTGTGGGGCTAATGAAGGCATAGTGCAAAGTAGAGCTGTATGTATTAGAGAACAAAAACAAAACAGAGGTGGATAGTTGTCAAAAGGGTGTGATAGTTCCTAAGGTGCTGAAGATGCTAGTAGTCTGGATACCCTTGTAGAATTTACCTTGAAAAAATAGCTTGTCTTGGCAGTTATGGACAGCTTGTGAGAGTTGATGAGAATCATCACTGCTCAAGAGCAGAAATCTTAACTGTGTCTGAATGAAATAGATAGAATTGAAAATTCTATCTGACAATAGAGTGAAAAGACTCATCTAGGTTTGATTTGGGTTTGGTTTTGGTTTTTTTGGTTGTTTGGTTTTGGTTTGTTTTTGTTTTTGTTTTTTTAATAGCCAGAGTAAATAAAAGTTCAG
>NW_009186830.1:9373-32318 GCF_000690835.1 Fulmarus glacialis
TTGTAAAGTGGTGTGTGTTGTCCTTTACCCCTACAGGAAAAAAAATAGAGAGAATGTGACAGGAAGAAACTTGTCTGAAACATGGTACCTTAGAAGGCTCTTTGGACTACTAGCAAAACCTTCTTGATTTGTGAAATATTTCTGATTCAGAAAAAGTCAAATAACAGTTAGGCTTGACGAGCAAAGCAGTTGTGCAAGACGTCACGGTGTGGTATTTTAGTAGTCTGTGCCTTTTTTCTACTAGACAAGTCTTTGTAGTTGGAAGCAGTAAAGCTGTGTGATCCCTCATGTGGCTCAGACACTGGACTGGAACACAGGACATGAGTTTGGGTACTGATTCTGTTGCATTGTCTTGTTTGGATTTGGGTAAGTTGCTTAATTTATGCTGTGGTTGTAGATGCGCAAAATTGTCAGAATCACACAGAATGGTTGAGGTTGGAAGGGACCTCTGGAGGTCATCTGGTCCAACCTCCCTGCTCAAGGAGGTCCACCTAGAGCCACTTTCCCAGGACCGTGTCCTGATGGCTTTTTAATATCTCCAAGGTGGGAGACTCTACCGCTTCTCTGGGCAACCTGTGCCAGTGCTCGGTCACCCTCACAGTAAAAACACATTCAGAGGGAACCTGCTATGTTTCAGTTTGTGCCCATTGCCTCTTGTCCTGTCACTGGGCACTACTGAGAAGAGTCTGGCTCCATCGTCTTTACACCCTCCCTTTGGGTATTTGTACACATTGATAAGATCCCAGTTCGAGCCTTCTCTTCTCCAGGCTAAACAGTCGCAGCTCTCTCAGCCTTTCCTCATAGGAGAGATGCTCTAGTCTCTTCATCATCTTCGTGGCCCTTTGTGGGACTCTCTCCAGTATGTCCGTGTCTCTCCTGTGCTGGGGAACCCAGAACTGGACACAGCACTCCAGGTGTGGCTTCACCAGCACGGAGTAGAGGGGAAGGATCACCTCCCTCGACCTGGGACAATGCTCTTCCTAACTAAGCCCAGGGTACCATTAGCCTTCCGTGTGGCAAGGGCACACTGTTGGTTCATGTTCAGCTTGGTGTCCACTAGGACCCCCAGGTCCTTTTCTGGAAAGCAGCTTTCCAGCTGGGTGGCCCCCAGCATATATTGGTGCATATATTCTGCTTCACAGGCCTTGTGTTAGAATGAAAGTAAAAATGTTTTTTTAGCAGGTTAGGTTCTACTGTGGTGGCGATAAAATTAATTTTAATTAACTTTTCAGTATAGTTGTGATGACTCCTCACATTTCACCAGTTCTTTTGGAACTTAATGTTTTGTAAGCCTTGCTCAAGTGAAGAATTTCTGAGGACATCGTGAATATCCAAGTAAACAGCAACGCTGGATTACAGGGCTTTTATTACCTGTGCTAATTAGATTAAAATTCCTAGCTTGTTAGCTGTACTGACTTGGATGGAAGATAAAGTAGTGCACATGTAGACTGCTGCCATGTTGATGAATTGCTGTAAAAGTGGTTTCTGCTGTCACTGGATCTGATACAAATGCAAAATTTATTTCCTTGATGTAACAGTGTATCATATTAGACATCCTGAGGAAAATGAAGTTAAATATTACTAAAGTATGTTCTGCACATAATTGACTTTATTTTCTTTAATTGAGAGTGATGCCGTTCTGAAACAGAATTTAGTACATCTAAATTGTCTGGTGCTAGCAGCATTGTGATGGATTAGGAAGTCCAAGAAACCCAATAGTGACTTCTATGACATAGCTTGTTTCCAGTTAATTTTCCACAGGTCAACAGAAATTGGGGTATTAAAGACCTTCAGTTTAACTGGTGGTTTAACGCCAACACTGATATGTTGAGTGTTAACTCGAGCCATTGAAGGACTTAATTTAATAACTTCTGTAATCCATGCTTTTAAACTGTTTCTGGGAGAGTTTTGTGAATTTCGTCTAGATGCCCAGGTTGTTGAAGTATTTTAAACATATGTACAGAATATCTCTCTTCTCCTCCCTTTTAAGAGCAAGAAATATAAAAACCCCACAAACCCCACTAGATTAATAAAATGGAGATGCAATATAAGGGAATTTGTGGGGATGTTTTTAATGAAAGTAGATTACTTCTTAAAAAAATTACATTTTTCTTATCGTCATGAAAAGTTAGGATAAGTCCTGATCATCATGGAGTACATATTAAAATACAACATTATAAAAATTCCTGATAACAGTCTTGGTTCAGGAAAGGAAAATATCCCTTTATATAGGTTTACTGCCAGTAGTATGTGATTTACTGCTTATCCTCATTCTGGTTTAATTAGGTGCTGACATGACCTGGAAGAAGTTTTATGGCACTTGATGCTTTCTCTTCCCAGGTTGCATAGTGGCATTTGGTCAGATGACTGTTAATGATTAAGTTAATAGTGATTTAAACTATTACTGCATCTCCTCTGAAAGATACCCCTTCATCTGTTGAAGGATGCCAGTTGAACATACATTCTCCTCTCGTCTGTTCTAACTAAAAGTGAAACGGGCTAGCTTAAATCACCATGGTGTTTCAGTGGACTAGAAATGTTTAGCCATTTGAAGGATACTCGTGTTTTAAAATTGCTCTAACTTGTCTGAAGTCATCTTCCCACACTGCTATTACACTGTCAGGGTAGATAAGTAAGAAGATTCTATATTCAAAGGCAAAGAGGAGGCTTTTCATGTTCCCTGAGCCAATGCTTTCTGCCTAATTGAAAACTGAAACTAAATCAAGTGCATGTATTCCTGCTTAGTAAATGAATTTTTTCTAGTGGTTTCACTTCAAGGAATGTTGGTGTCCTGTCCTCCTTCAACCTCTTGGCCACTCTAAATAAGCGAGCTAAAAGAGGTCTGTTGGTACCTAGCTCATATAATTAATTAAGTTTTACAGACATATCAAATTAATAACTAGCAAAGAAGGACCCAAAGAGGACTGATTCTAGGAGTCTGGAGTTTTCTGTGAGTGACAGGTACAATAAGCAGGGATGATTGGACTGAATCCAGTCAGTTTATAAATGGAGAAGTCAGCACTGGTAGCATGTCACAAGAGTGTAAGCACAAGATTTATTCAAGGAACATTTAATTAAACTGGAAGGTAATGGAAGATACAGTGTGTAGCTCTTGCATTATAGAAAGTACTACGTTGCTTAGAGGATTTATTATTGGGGAGAAATAATGGCTTCATGTTTTTCCAGGACACAGTATGAAAGTGCTATATAACATTTGAAAGCTACACAGATTACATTGATATAACCTTCAGAATTTTTATTATGCTGAGTTGGTTTTTGGACTGTACATCCAAAAGCAATAAATTCTGGTGGCCTGTGTGAAGAGTTTGGGGTACTGTTATTTAAGAAGCATGTTTGACAAATACTACAAAAGTCAGTAGTGGAGCCATAGGTTATAATCTGATTCCTTGTGTCAGTGTGTGTTTTCTGAATTGATAGCCAGTTCTTGATAGGCATGACGCTTCCTTAATATATTCTGTTGTGTCGTAGTATGTTGTCTGTTAAAATACTTCTGTGGTTCCCTAGAATGACTTGTCATTCTTTTTTTTTTCTTCCACCCCCCTCCCCTCCCCCCCTGCCCGATTTGGGTTTTTTGATGGAGAGGACTTGGGTGAATGTGCTGCTTGTCAGCTGGAGATTTACAGTGCTACATATTTACATTGTTGGGCAATTATGCACTTTGTATTCTATAGAGGTTGCATAAGGGGAGGCTGGTCTTTGCAGTGCATTTTTCAGGGGCATAATTTTCAAAAACAGTAGTAGCGGGGGTTAATTGAGCAATACCTTCAAGTTTACACAGCAATAAGGTGCTGTTCACACAGCAGTAAGTGAGCGAATGTCAGTTTTCTTCCTAGACTAGGCTGTCATTTTTTTCCAACTGAAATCTCCTTCTCCCGACAATCACATTGTGCAGTGAGCACTGCTGATCCTTTACTTCAGGAACATTTTGCTTATTTAAAGATATGCTGTTCTGTACCCTGACTTCAAAAAATCCAATAGAAAACAGCTCTTTCTATTTTACATTACACAGTAATTAATATATTCTCTGCAGACCCTGAATGACCCTTCATACTTTCCATTTTCCAGTATGTGGGCTTTCCTCATGAAACCTTTCCGCTGTTTTTTGACCATGAAGTCACTCTTTTCATTTCCTATGTTAACCCCACACATAAAATTAACGCTGGTGAAAGGTGATGCTTCGTGAAAGAGCATGTATTTTGAGATGACAGTCTTTTAGAAATAAAGTTATTAAGAATTGTATAGGGATGGGGCAATAGGACAGATTTTGGTAAAGTTTGGATAGACTGCAGGATCCAAAAATTTTGAGTGCGGTATATTAAACCAACTGAAAGTGTGTAGTAGTAGTTGTAATCCAAGTTAGAACTTTTACCATGTGCAGATACTTACCTGTGCTGTAGTGTGAATACTTTTCCACAAGTATTTCAAGAAGTTTTTGACCTACCGGTTTCAAGTTACCGGTTTCAAGAAGGCTTTTGGTGGAAGACACTGAAAAATAGAAGCAAAGTTTGTGTCCTGTTTTAAGCATGAAAGAATGGAGACTGAGTATGAGAAAAGGGGCGGGAAGAGTTGAACATCTTGCAGATGCATCCATTGACGTCAATTATCATCCTCCTTTTTATGCTTAAGTGAAATGTGAGAAAATAAACTATATAATAAGGTCCTACAATAAACTTCTGGGAATGGGGGGGATTATAGGAGAAGTAAAAAGAGGCAAGAGGCATGTATTTTAAGAATATAGGTCTTGAAACAATCTTTAAACAATAAGAAGTTAACTAAAGCATTAAGGTTTAGAGAGTTCTTAGAAGGAGGGTGTTTTGAGGGGGAGGATATGAAGACTTTTCATTAATTCAGGCTGTCTTTTTTTTTTTTAACTGTTGTGACATGCAATATTTGTAGAAAAGACATCATGTTCAAATCATCTGTCATGTTCACTTATATTTATTCTTAAGTCCTTTGCAGACCTGGTTAGGTGATAAGACAGTATTGCAGTTTTACTTAGGGAATATACAGAATGGAAGTGTACGCTGCTACGTATAATATTGCCGTGTCAAATTTCGTACCAGTTATGGGAGTTGTCAATTGAGTATTTTACACTTGCTGATTTCAGTATCGATTTGTATTCTCTGCAGAGGTTATAAATTCAGGGTAAAAACTGTCAGTCTAGTGTGACTGACAGGTTCTTGATTAATGAAGCCTAGGACTGAAATTGCAAAAAGGGGTGGAGCTGCTATTGCTGGTATGGAGATGGCAGAGTTTTACAGGATGGAGCATCTGTATGTAAAGATGCTTTTCAGTCACTCTTTCTTAAGATAACTGTGAAAATAGTATTATTAATACATGTTGGAAAGCCAGTGAGGTTTTAATAGAAGTAAATGTGGCTTCTCCAGACTGTGGGCTGCCAGTCCCATTTGGGAAGGCTTCTACATTAATCTGACATCTTGTTTAGCACTGATAACACTAGAGAGTCCAATTAAAGTATTTCAAGAAGACATCCCCATACAAGACTACATTGATTGTCTGCTAATGTGTATTGAATTTTAGCTAAATACAGCCCCGGGTGCTGTGCTGGAAAGCAGGGGAGCTTGGTGTCCGAGCTCTTAATTCCTTTTATATTGATTTGGCTGCTAATGATATAACCTTCTACTCTAATTAACTGACATCTGCATTAGGCTGAACAAGAGCCCCCTGCTTCAAGCTGTCCACTTGTTTGTGTTATGAAATGTGTCCTCCTTTTACAGTAGATTTTGTCCAGATTAGCTCAGTCTGTGCAAAATAGATCATCTAAAGGATTGACTTTTCTTTTACATATCTTGTAAAGCAAGTTTGTCTTTCTGCTGTCTACATTCCTGCCTATGTGTCCAGGGCTTATGTTGCTGGTGAGGCTGGCCAGAGCTGGTTCACTGACTGGATGCTTTTCTATTTGCTCCTTTGACTGATTTGAGGCTGCCAAGAAAGGTGTAAATTTAGATAAAGATGGGGTATGAAGACCTGAGGATAAATGGGTCATTTTGTATGTCTTAGGTCACGTAGCAACCATCAGATGTAAATGACTAAATCAAGCTAAAAACATTGCTAGATTGGAAGCGGTAATCTGCTTATGAAACCGTATTGCCAAATCTACAAACTGCCAATTCTCAGATTGGGAAATTTTGATTTCAGTACCTGAAAAATAAAATGCATGTTTTTAGTGCAAAATTATTTTTACAGCACTTAATAAGTTAAAGCCGTTAGTTTGCAGAAGTTCATCACAAGCAGGTATTTTGTTTTGTTATTTGTGCCGTTGCCATGTATGTGTTTACACATTTGCTTTGGGAGAAGGTTATGAGTCTCATTAGTAAAGGTGATGTGCAGTCAGGATTCTGTTAGGTTTTTACCTCTGTAGAAGCTTCGTACTCAGTGATAGGCACTTCCGGAAGCTGGTTTCTCTTGCTCTGTGTGTAAAATGTTGTTGGGTTTTTTTCTTGAATACTATTTGAGCCGCTTGTTTTTCCATGTAGTTTGTGGGGTTAGACTATCTCCTAAGAAATAGAGGTATGTATGATTGCATTTCCAGTGTTCATTTGGTGGCTGTTCAGCCAAACTTGACAGATAACTGTTTCAAGATTTCTGTGTCTGTGCACTTCTGAAGCTATGAGGAGAGATGAAAATTAGTGCTGAGAGGGAAAATTCTGACAGAACTCAGCTAGCAGCTACCAGCTTCTTCAGTCAGCGTGTGCTTGTGTCACTTAATGGTCAGCACGTACATAATCCTGAATGGGTTTACAGCACTTCCCATTTCTTGCCTGATGATGATATTGTTAGGAATACAGGCTTATTGTGGGGCCCCCACAATATATATATTGTTACTTCAAAGATGACAGTAGATCTGTGAAAGCAGGTTTCATTTCCTTTGCTTAGGGAGCAAGTAGTTTCCCATGTTATTCTAGTCATATAATGATAAAAAAAAATTTCTTACTCTAATCTGTGTGTAACAAAATAAATCTAGTTGTGGTTTAGTTATACTAAAATGATGTTCTCATTCCAGTTTCTGCTAAGAAAATGTACAGCTTTCAGTAATTTAAATATTTATTCACAGCAATAGAATTTATTTTTTCCTTATTGTACCATATTTAAAAAGAACCAACAAAATCATTTTTATATTATTTTCCTAGCGTGTATCTCAGGACATACTTAGATAGGTAACTAGACGATGAAAGCAGTAATTTTTCTTTCCCTCAGTACTCTACAGATTCCAAGCCTTTCCTGTCCTTTCTCTTTACTTCCTTTTTACTAATTAACTACCTTACTGCACAGTATGCATAGCCTTTCACAAAAGTTACTAGAGCAAAAATAAATCAGTACCTGAAGTTCAGTATGCTGATAATGTAAAACCAAGAAAATTCAGGTTAAATAGGATGTAATGCATCAGTCTTGCTATTGTATTTTCACTTTACACAGGCTGAGAATTACTGGATGTAACAACATCGCATTCCAACTTCAGTGCAGGAAGTTTTTTTGTCTTCCAGAAAAATCTCAACAGAAGCTGAGTGGCTTGTACTTCATGAGCAGCTGAGGATCTGAAGGTCACCCTCTTGTCTGAGAGCTGAAATTCTTTGATTAGAAAGCAGGCGTTTTCCTTTCCAAGAGGAGGCTTTCCCCCCCCACCCCCTTAAGGCATTAATGGAACAGTGCTTCAGTACTGACAAACAAATACACAGTCACGTTTCCACTTGTTATTCAGTGTGGAGGGGTCAACTAGGACAGCTTTTAAATTATACTAATAACAAAGTATGTGCCTAGGTATTGGTGAAAGAGGGCAGAAGTGAATTTCCTGGAGTGCTGGTTCCTTTTCACTGGCAAGTAGAGCTCAGGAAACTGTGCTTAACACCTGGCCTTTTTATTTTTTAAGTCTTATTGATTCGTAGTTATGCTCTTAGGCATATATTGAGTAATTAATTTTACTTGAAGCAATGCAGCCAGTCCTGATTTAATTCTTAATCCATCACTTTTGATTTGCCAGAGACTTGTATGCATAATTGGTGCTGTCACCTTCTGTTAATAGAAAGTCTGTACATGTCGCAGTAGCAATAATGATATATTCTGCTAGGTCATGGCATTGCTTTTGCATAATTTGGTTTCTTTCCAGCCGGTAGCTGTGAGCGGCGAACAGAGGAATGAGGAAATAGGACAATGCAGAAGAGAGAGGAGTAGTAAACAATTTATCAGTGTGGCAAAAGGTTAACGTGAGTGAGTTCCAAAAGGTGGGTTTATCAGCAATTTTAAAAGAAAGGTAATTGGCAAGGAGATGGGGTGCTTGAGATCCGTGGTCATCAAAGGGATCTAATGAAGCTGAAGGAGTAGGCAACATGATTACAGATGAAATTTGGTGTTGGCAGATGTTAGAGAATAGGTACAAGAAGGAATGATTGGAATACTCATGCTTATGGGGCTCTTTATTGCTTATAACCACTTAAAAAGATCCAGGTATCACTATCGCCAAGACGACAGAGACTCCTGCTCAGTGAGCAATAGTAGTTTTCAGAAGAGAAATATCCATCTTAAGATTTTGGGTTAAAACATTATTCTGGTGGTCCCAGCTCTGGGGCCTCCGAACAGCTAGGCCTCATGAAGTCTGCTTTGCCTTTCTCTTATTAACTGTTCTATTCGGGGGCGAAGAGAAAAAGCAAATCAGACATCAGTATTAAATTGCAAATGGAAGAGGCCAGAGGAAGTGTCTTGAGTTGGGGTTTCCATCTTTGTGTTCCTGGCTGATACTGGGCAGACCAATGTACTGAATGCTGAAGCCAAGTTGCAGTAGTTGGCACTGAGCGATTGGGAGGAAGAGGCAGTGTCATAGAGAATTTATGCAGTCTCCTGTTAGACAGAAAGCCCAGCCTCTGCTGGGGATGAGGACAGTTGGGTAGAGATGACACTGACGGCCTGAAAGGAGCACATCACAGAGTAAGTTATGCAAAGCCACAGTTCAGTTTGCCCTTTCTCCAAAAATCATTACTCTGTAATTCACATGTAGAGGGAAGGATCTTTTCATTCCTCTCTCCTCCCTCAAGCATCTGGCTTTATTCAAGAGCTGGGAACAGAAGAATACAAGAGAGGTGTTTTATTGGAATGGAGTTTTAATCCTGTTCCTTCAGGAAGCTTTCCTGCTTTTGCTGGGGAAGTGGCCTGACATGCAAGAAAGTCTTGACACATTAAAGGCACTTCGGTTGATGCTGCTTCTACTTAAGTGGAGTTTGTACTTGGGGAATACTGAAGATTAGCCATACCCTGTTGCAGAAGGTTGTGTAACCTTTGACAGAACATGTTCCTTAGTTAGCCGAGTTCTATGATAGCAGGGTGTGATATGGTTGAGCTTAGTTTGAAAAGTCATGTTTGTATTTTTTGCAACATATCAGATTATATGAACTTTATTTATCTCAAAAGCAGAATTGAATTATTAGATTAGCGAGTGTGCAGACCATTTTTACTTGTGTCTACATGGCATTGCTGATTGAAGACATAATCAGAACTAAAACATAAAAGACATCTGAAGAAGAAAAATTATTTGGGTCTTAAAACAGGGTGTTAGACTAAGTCCTGGAAATGTGATGCCTTAACATACACAACTAGATTCTGAATTGAAAAGTTCATGCTTGAAAATCTGAACTAAAATACAAATTCGGGTGGATACGTAGTAATACTATGCTATTATGAGTAATAGTAGGATTTCTGGTGAGATCTGCTAACTAAACTGAGATCGATCAAAAAGAAATTAGTAATAATCTAGTAAATTGGTCAGCTAATCATCTTTTCCCTTTCTTTACCATTTTATTGTGCCTGATTTACCAGATAGAAGATGTAACTTGGTGATGCTTGAGAACAGAGGCCAACCTTGAGCTTCTAGTGTTAGCATTTCAGCCCTGTAGAGGAAATGTATGTAGTATGAATCAAAAAGCTGAGATTTTATTTCCAATTTTTTAGTAAATTCCTTCGTGATAAGTCATAATCTCTCTCTGCCTAGGGGCCTTTCTGTGTTGAAAATATATATAAAACTTGTATCTGCACTGTGACTTGCAGTTCCATATTAGTTCCATTTGCACTGTGATTTGTATTTGCATGTTAAGAATGAAGCGTTCAGTGCACTATAAATGTGCTTCTGATGTGATACCGCTACAGCTCCACGTTGGATATAGAATAGCAATGAGTTGCATAGTGTATTTGAGGACCTGAACTACTTGTGCATTAAAAATTTTGCACAAGGCTGGACTGAAGCTGAGAAAAAAGGCGGGAACTCTCTTAACTAATTTCTGCTAGAACTGTCATAAAAGATGCACATGCTCTGATTTGGAGTGATGCGAGTGAAATCCAAAGAGCTTGAGGCTGGAAGAACTAGCTGCTAATCTCACATTTCTACAAGAAGACTGAGTAATTCCTGTTTTATAGCCCTGAAAACATAATGGAGCCCTGGGGATCACTGACACAACAAGCTTCTGAGAGCCACTAGCACTTAGCAAAATTGACTTCAGTTAATCAAAAGATTCTTTAGGGAGAGGAAAAAAAAAAAAGCTGCTGGTTTGGAAAGCTGCAGGACAAGTAACTGTGTAGATGGTTAAAGACATTTCAGTTCCTTGCAGTGGGGCTCAGTGACCTATAATGACAGTATCTAATGGACAAACTTAAATAGAAGGAAAAGTAATTTAAGTGCTAGACTGGTGGGGAAAAAAGTGAAAGGGAGGAAAGTACAGTGGCACTTTGCTCACCCTTTATTAAAACATTTCTTGAGCGAGTTGTGTATGAATCTGCGAGCACATAAGAGACTACAGCAATAATAGCTGCATAGAGAACAGAATTATCCAGTGTGCATGATCTGGAATATTAACATGCCCCATTATGAAGAAACCTTTGCCATTATTCTGACTCGTGCCATTTTCCTGTAGTCCTAGGTAAAAGGAAGCACTGAGTTATAACTTATACCCCACAGTTCTTGAAAGTCCGTGGCGTTTTTTTGAAGAGCCCATGGTGAAATCTCTGATGCAGGATTCTAAACTGGCATGTAGGTTTGAAGTCAGCGTGGTTTTAATAGTGTCCCTTTCTTAGGAGAAAATACATTTTGTTATGTTCTGTTTATAACTGTTAAGTGCTAGATGTTTTAAAAGAAATCTGGGGGTAATTACCCTTTCTATAGTCCATTGGAATGCCCAATGTTATAAGAACAAAGCCAGAATAACTAAAATAGGACAGATGTTGTGGAAAACAGTTTTGAAAAGTTTCCATTTGCTTTGTTTAGGGACTTAAGACTGCAAGGAACCTTCTGTGTCATCAGATCCAATCTCCTGTTATCACAGTCACAAATTCATACATATAATCTGTCACATAATACTTGTTTTTCCTGAGAGCAAATGTGTTATGATTTATATGTCTCACAATAACAGAATAAATGTTTTTATTTCAGTGGAGTTTAAATTAGTCGCTTGTGGATGCCAGGGGAATTTATCTGCAACAGCAATTACAGCATTATAAAACAGCTTGCAGCTTTTTCTTGCTGAATATGTCACCATAAAACAAAATTTTAGTTTTGGCTCTCTGTATGTGTTGCAATGCAGATGTTTCCATGTAATGTTCCTCCCTGACCAAATGCTAAAAAGTTAGGAGTAGGAATGGACACAGTTTAGAACAAGAAGCATCGTTATGGGGAAAGACTTCTTTTTTCCTTACCTGAGCAGTATACTGGAAGGAGGAAGACGGGAATATAAAGATCAAAATCTTTAATTTAGTTTTGGATGTGAATGTGGAATCCTAGATGGTTGTGGCAGGAGAAAGAAAACTGAAGTCTCGTGCAACTGTTTTATCCTTGCACTATCTTCAAGGGGATGATATATGCAACAGTGTGTGTGTGTGTGTGTTGCGTAATGAAAGTGGAATAAAAATTGTTAGATACATAGTTCCAGTTGCTCTAACTCTGTTTAGTGCTTTTTCTATAATTTTGCTCTTTATTTTGATCAGAGGTTGCTGAGATACAATTCAGTTGAAGACTAATTTACTAATTAATTTTAATTCAGTCAGATAATCAGTAGAACATTTCTCAGTCTTTTTATCTACACACAGAGATAACTGTAATCTTCTCCTGTGTTCTCAAGCACACTAGTAATTCTTGCAAAGTGCTTCTAGAGGCTCTTTTAGCTCTTCAAGCATCTAGTGGTGTCCACGCAATAAAACAAAGGCGAAGATGGTTCTCTCTCCATCAGGATAAGCTATTTGAATGTGGCTTAATAAATTTTGTCATCTGATGGGGGGAGGGGAAGCACAGCTGAATCTCATGCCTTACAGGAAAACAGGTGGGACCAATAAGAAGAAAGATGAGCCAAAAATCACGCAATTATTTTGTGCTAGCTTAATGGCTGCCTTGTTCTGCCCAAAGGTAAAGGCATAGTTATCAGTGCCATTTATCAGGCACACCATTTTAGTATAAACTTGTTTAAAACAGGGTAGAGCCCCTTTTTCATCTTAATTAGACAGTAACCCACTGATTCCAAGTGGGCCTTCATTTTCTAATTATTTAGTACATAATATAATGTCATTAAACATCTTTGAGTGGACAGGATTGCTCTAAAAGCTTTAGCTCCAGAGCTCTAATATTAGGCTTTTGGCATTCATCCCTGTGTGTGAAAAGCAGTCAGTTTGTTTACCAGGAATTTAGATTCACATTACTGGGGGAATTAGCAGTGAGCTATTAGTCTGATTCAAGCACTTAACAATTGCTGATCATCTCCTCCTAGCCTGGGGATAATGGAGGTGATCAGCTGTAAATGGAAAGTATGTGGGGCTATTTTCATGAAGGCATTTGGAGAAAGTGCTGCGTCCCCTGACCTCTGCTAACCCTGGGGTTTGCAAGAAACCCAAACACCAAGTCACTTCCTGGAGGAGAGCTAATCACCTATGAGAAGAGCTTCCATTAGAGACTAAACCAAGCTCAGCCTCAACCGACCCTCCCTCATCTGAAAAAAGGTTCAGCCGCAAAATCCCTGAGGTAGAAGTGATTAGCCTCTGATCGTATTTACCAGTATCTGTTTCGAGGGGGGAAGCAACTGTAGAATAGCGGCTGGTTTTGATTCCATCGCAGTGCCGAATGATCCTGAGCTCAGCGGTGCTCGTTGGCTTCCTGCTTCTCCACTGTTGTCCCCAAAAGCTGTGTCGGGTTCGTGGACACCTCAAAGATTACTTTGAAAGTTTTCCTTCTTGTTCTGGTGTAAAGTTGCCTACCATTTTAGCAAATAGACTGACTTGCGATTTTTAGTATGTATTGAAAAAGATACTTTCATTCTTTATAGGTGCTGAAGCTGTAGTGTTTTCTTGTGAACTCAAGTTGCCTTTTATGGTCAGCAGATTTTAAGAGGCGTGCCAGGGATCTGTAGCCAGGAATTACTGTTTGAAGAAAAGCTTAGCTTTTCCTCATCTGTGATACATATTGTGCCCCCCTTTAAAAGGAAAACTGCAGTCACTTGATTCTTACTGAAACATATGCATTTGTTGGAGGCAGTGGGAATGATTTTAGTGAGGCAAGGACACAATAATTTTGGACTTCGAAATTCAAGGTTTATCTCTGGCATCACCTTATGACTTCGGGCAAGAAATGTGTATTGCTTCTCCCACTTGTCACACAAGAAACAACTTACCTAACACAGTGACTGAGCTCACTACTGGAGAACGACTATATAAATGCCCTTTGTAAATGGTACACTAGACCACGTTAAGGGATCTAAAGCTATGTCAGAGTTCTAGAAGCCACGTCTGAAGTACCTGACAGTGAGCGATGTCTGTAAAAGTTGTTAAGATTGCTTTGTAAGAGATTCTGTCTACCTCTGTTCTTTAAATTTCTTTCCCATAATGCCTCCAGCAGTAGAACATAAGGAGTGTATCTTCTATTAAATGTGAAGGAAGGCAGGAGACTTCTAGAATTGCAAGATAAATTTTATTAGTGAGATTTAGCATTATTTTACACTTCTAAAAATAATCTACATTACAACAATTAGAAGGTTCCTTCCTTGTATATGCTGGCTGAGAGCTCAATGTTAAGACTGTTGGGATAGAGAATTTTTATTAGATTATTTTTGTATTTAGACCAAAGGTACTCACGGAATGTTGCATTCCAGTTCCTGGGGAATAGAAGCTGAGGGGTTTTTGTAAAGTGCCCTGTAGTATGGTTAGTAAGAACTCTTCTGAATGGGTTTAGGTAACTGCCAGTCTTTGAACATCGGTGGTGCTAACAACTGAACTGATACCGATACTGGCATGACACTTCTAGTAGTAGTTATACTTGTGCATGCATGTATGCTATGTAGTTGAATAACTGTGATATTTGGAGATCAGGTGTTACAAAAGTCTAAGTGAAATTGAGTTTGTACTCACAGCAGTGTGAGTACCTGTGAATGCAGTGTATTTAGAGGCGAGTTTTGTTTGCAGTTATTGATGAACAAGCCTAAGAGGCAGCCATGTATATAAAGGTGCATATGTACATGCGAAAGGGACATAGGACACTTGGAGAAAAACCCAAACTGACATGTTTTGCTTTAATTTCAGTCTAGAGCAGGATTTCTCTGAGTGTCAAGCATTTTCTTATGTAATCCAGGACATGTCAGGAGGCTGCAATTGCAAACAAAAACCTTCTTAGTAGGGGTAAGGGACTAAAGGTCCACAGTGCCCTGAATATGAACAACAAAATGCTAATACCTTTTTCCATATCAACCTGTCTTAGAGCACTGAAGTGGAGAAAGAGGAAAGATTACAGTGCAGATGAGTGGAAGATGAATGCAATACTCTGTGTGTGTGGTACAGACAGCTCAGGGAAATCTACTCCATTATTCTCACAAGTATCCTCACTGATTTGTGGAATATTGGAAAGAACAGCATTTTCTTTTTTCCTGTCATTCTCCACTAAATTCTGGAGATGACAGATGCTATTACACTACAGTCAAGAGTCTTGACACGTTTCTAGTCCCACCATATGGAGGATGGTCTAATGTAGATAATAGAATATGGTAACATGGACTCTGTTTTTAATAAAAATGGTAGCAAACATGTGGAAACAGTGCTGTCTCTAGATCCAAATAGCCGTATTTCAGTAGGTAATTGGAAATACCATGGAAAGACGCGATACTTGTTCCTACTGCATAGAAATAAGATATTGCTTCTCTGTGCGACTGAGGACATGGTTCTGCGCCATGTAGCGATTTCCTTGCCCTACCTGCCCAGGAAGTAAAGAGAAGGCTGGAATTTAAAATGGAAATATTACCACTGCAGAAGGACAATTACTCTGATACACGTGACAATGTAAGATTCTGCAAAAAAAACGTGTCTGACAGTGACTGGGAACCACAGCATATTACCTGGCTGGTGCTTCCCCGGCAACAGATAAAGCACAGGGTAAAAAGAAATACCCACCTGTTTTGCATCTATTCAGGATTGTAATATTGTTTGACTGTGTATAATATTGTTCAGATCTGTTGTATCTCATAGGATGAGCAAGGGGCACTATATGAGTGCACGGAGGAGCTGCTTTGAGCTGAGTTTCTAGCTATCCTGAAAGCGTAGGCTGGCTGATGAGGCAACTCTTGCACACAATTGATTGTGGACTATTAACCTATGCTCAGAAATCAATATTCACTTAACACCACATTTTAACAGGCAAATGCAGTACAAAATAACAGCAGTTACACAGTGCACACATTTACACTCAGAATAAACAGGTCATGAAATAGAGCTTGGTAGAGGAGGAGGAGATCGGGCAGGCAGTGTGGAAGGGAACAATGACACCTTGAATATGTGGAAAGGTACAAGGTAGTTGCAGCTCCCAGAGATTTCTGCAACTGAATGTCCCAGAGGTTTTGTGGGCAGCTTCAATGAGCTGTATGCATTCTCTAAGCATTACTAAAAAGGTTCGTCCTGAGGCCAGGCAAGGTCATCCTTTGCTAGGCAAGACTAAATTTACTGGGGTTGAGCACAGAAATTCATCTTAACCCACAAAACCCAAGTCTGTTACTAGCCATGATAATGGATGATATATATATGTTGCAAGGGGCAAAACAGAAAGGAGCAAGAATATAAACTGTAGTATAGTGTCCTTGATCTGGGATGGTATCTTTCACATACTTAAAAGAATGGATTTGAAAAGGGAACTGAAAGTAATCCAGAACTGGTGTTTACCAGGGCCTTTATGTGTACGTTTATTGAGCTTTACTTGCAACCCACCCTGGAGCGCAGACTTCTAGTCTTTAGGATGGTATGCTGTACTTTATGCCTTGACAGGCTTGAGGAATGGACCCACATGAACCTCGTGAAGTTCAACAAGGCCAAGTGCAAGGTCCTGCACCTGGGTTGGGACAATCCCTAGTATCAATACAGACTGGGGGATAAGTGGATGGAGAGCAGCCCTGCAGAAAAGGACTTGGGGAGACTGGTGGATGAAAAACTGGACATGAGCCAGCAATGTGTGCTTGCAGCCCAGAAAGCCATACCGTATCCTGGGCTGCATAAAAAGAAGTGTGGCCAGCAGGTTGAGAGAGGCGATTCTCCCCCACTACTCTACCCCACCCCATCTGGAGTCCTGTGTCCAGCTCTGGGGTGCCCAGTACAAGACAGACATGGACCTGTTCGAGCAGGTCCAGAGGAGGGCCACAAAAATGATGAGCGGGCTGGAACACCTCTCCTATGAAGAAAGGCTGAGACAGTTGGCATGGTTCAGCCTGGAGAAGAGAAGGCTCCAGGGAGACCTTATTGTGGCCTTTCAATATATAAAGGCGATCATAAGAAAGACAGAGAGAGACTTTTTACCAAGGCCTGTAGTGACAGGACAAGGGGCAGTGGTTTTAAACTGAAAGAGGGTTGGTTTAGATTGGACATCAGGAAGTGTTCCTTATGTGTTCCTGGAAGTGTTCAAGGCCAGGTTGGATAGAGCTTTGAGCAACTTGATCTAGTGAAAGATGTCCCTGCCCATGCCAAGGGGGTTGGACTAGATGATCTTCAACGGTCCTTTCCAACCCAAACCATTCTATGATTGTATGCCTGAGGAAGAGCTCCAGAAGGTGGGGTGGTAGGACACACTGTGTCAGGTCCCTCCCTGCAGTCAGAAACCAAATCCTGCACAAGTTCTGACAGAACTCAGACCTTTGTTTTAAAATACTGCGCTGGAGTATTAGCCTGACTGTTACTCAAAATGCTTAACATGGCAGAAGCAATGGTGGGCACCGTATCTGCAGAGCTCAGTGCAAACTGATTGGGGGAAAGTGGGGTGCAAGTTGGGGGGTGGTTTTCAGTGACTGCCATTCTGGGTTAAGGCTGTTCCACTCCTCTTTGCTGGAAGCCTTCTGTTTCCCAAAGGTAAATCAGTAGTGGGAGGTGCCTGGATATGGAATAAGATTAATAATATGGGAAGGAAAGATGCCATTTATGCCACGTTAATGTGGGCTCAGCAACAGGGGCAGGAACGGAGCCACAGATGGCCAAGAAACAGCAGCTCCAGAATATACAGAGGAGGCCATAGGCATACTGCTGTGTTCAGAGATGTCTCGCTCTGTCTTCCCTTCAGCCACCTAGGAAATGGAGGAATGAATCCCAGTTAGACACATTTACGCTCAAACATCTGGCTGCAGGGCCTCCAGTTCTGAGCACTAATGTGAGACTATAGGAAACTCCTGTGGCCAGGCAGCACAGCCTTCTGTTTCTGCTTGTCTGTGGAAGGAATAGCTTGAAGTAAAGTGGTCCAGGGTTCTGCATGCATGTGGCATCCCTCACTTGGATGTCCAAAATCACACATTTCCAGATCCAAGGTTTTTCAACTACTGTCTCTAGGCCACTTGACTTACTGCTTTGTGAAGGCAACAAAGCAATGCATACCTGGGACATTTCAGAAGCAAGAGACGTGCTGGCAGTGTCTCCTTGGAAGCTTAGGGAAGATGAATAAAATAAGTCTTCTGGTCTTTCTAGAGGTGTCTGCTTCAGGTGCATTTGAGACCGAATGGTATTTTCTGCAAAGAGAAGTAAAGCAAGAGTCTTACTGTGCTTTTCTTGTGCACACCTTGGCGTCTAGTGAACAGAAATCTAGGGAAGCTATTTTAGGAAATGCACTCACAGGCTGTGTGGCTTTGATTTAGAAAATACATCTTCCCTGTTCAGTGAATGGCCTGTTAGTTTCTGGGTTTACTTGTGAGCATACTGCAAAGCCAATTTGCACTGTACTTGAGGACCTCTGGGTCCCTCTGGGATTTTCCTAGCTCTCTATTTTATAAGGGGCAGGTATGTAGTATCCCAGATGGGATGTTTAGGTTGTAGGTGTATCTCTAGTGCTGGGTGTAAGGCTTTTCTATACAGCAGGAGGTAGGTTTAAATATTAATCATTTATCTAATGATGCTGGTTTCTTTGATATCCTTTGGAAGCTTTTACAAACATAAAATATTTAAATCTTATTAAGGTCTGTTGCTAAAATGCTAGGGAGATAAAAGAAATACAGACTTAGTATTACATAGTTGCATGTAACAGGATTTTTGTAACTGCTATGCTGCTGAATCTAGTAACAGGGGCTGTGTCAGGAGCTACTTATCTTGATCACCTAAGTGAGGGCCAAAGGCGAGCATAGGAAAGGAGGGGGAGGAGGGAAACCCAAACCCCATAATCCTCGTGCGCTGATGTGGTTACTCAGCAAACTATGGATACAGCATGTCTGAGCTCCCCTTGTGATTTTTTTTGCAACCCCTTCATTTGAATGCTGTTTGGAAATAGCTTCATGGTGTTTGAGACGAACAGAAGTGTTGCCAAAAGATACAGAAACACTTCTGAGAGCAGATCCAGGCTGGTCCCGTAGGTTGGATAGGAGATCATGAAGACACTGCAGAAGACGACAGAACTATACGCAAAAGCAATGCAACACAGGATCTTGAAAACAGGATTTGAATTTCCCTGTGCTGAACTGTTTCTCTGATTCTGTGATGTGATCGATGCTTACCAAGGCATTTGTTGCTCTCAAACATGCCGAGTATCTGGTCACACTTCTCCTTCTGGTTGCCGCTGCTCTCACACGTACACCACAGGGAGACCTCCAGACTGGAGTTACTGATGTAGTTGGGTGTCATGGGCGTGCCTGTCCCAAACCCACAGAAACTGGAATCAGGATTTACTTCACCAAATGAAAGCAGCGTCATGAGTCCTGTTATACCAAAGGGAATGCTGCCCCGGAGGCAGAAGCCTTCCATTGCGATATGCATGTTACCCAGGAGAGGTCAGGAACACCTGCGAGGTGACCCAGGCCTGGTGAATCTACGTGAAGTCTGCTGGGCTGTGAGAAAGTGTGGAGATTGCTACCCCTGACTCAGGCAATCTGATGGTAAGGTATACTGATAACTGAAGCTGGTGCAAGCATTAGATTGAAGGATGTGAAGCATCTGGAGGGACTCAATTGCATATGGCATATGACAGCAAAATGACTTAGTTCGTACAGGCCCAGAGAGCCCTCTTGGACAGGCATTGAGAGCACTTTGCACCAGCTGAGTGTTCAAAAATCTCAGGCAAGCACTGCAGATTTGACAGCAGAGGATGGGACAGAGTGGAGTGATAAATGCCGTGGAAGAGCTCTCTTTGGGCTGCATTTACCTCAGAAGCAAGAGGGAGCACTCGCATTAATTAGGCTAAGGCGTATTCGTTGATATACTGAACACTATCTCCTGCAGGAGAGCAAGATGGTCCTTCACAGCATCAGAGTGTGCCTGCAAGTTTGTGGCCTGAAAGCATCCACCCTGTATGCTCCTGTGGATATCACTTACCAATCATCCCCATGTAGGCCTGCAGGCATGCAGCATGGTTGTGCTGAGAGCAACCATCTGGAGATATGTCTGCAGGTTGACAGTTTTGTTGGAAGTCAGCCAGTCGGGATCTGTAGGAAGGAAAATAAGACTATCAGTGTCTATGCTGTTCTCTTCTCTTGGCTAATGTCCACTGCTGCCGGACCTACTTGCAGATATGGTCTTCTAAGCAGGAGTCCAGAAGCCAGAGGCAATTGGGTTTGGTGTTATACTGGAAGGAGCAATCGGGAACAATAGTTTTCCGGCGTCGTTCTCCACAAAGTTCATCTTGACATGGACAGAATAGGATCCTTTTGGTGAAATCCTCAGGGACTTTCTCAAAGAAATTCCTTAGCCCTCTGTGGCATTTGCGTCGGTCGCACGTGTCCTCGCTTCCCGCTCCCTTGGTGCAGATAGAGGCATAGTCTGTGCGCAGACGAACACACTTCTTGCTCAGATTACAGACATGAGTTGCTTTCAGGCATGGATTTGTTGCATCTCCTGCTAACTGGGAGCCTATAAAGCCAAAAGAAACCCAGAAACAATGAAGCAAGTCTCCAGAAGAGATTCTGTGTGGAAATAGGAGTAGCCCTAACTCGATGGTCAGATTGGGAACATCAAAAAGAACAAAGCATATTAGTCCTGCTATGTGCCTGTAGTATGACATTGCAGTTATACTAGTTACAAAATCATATGTTTTATTGGTTCGTGTTAGGGTGTTTGTTTCAGAGAATGCATCATTGTGGGTTATTCCCTGTTTCACGGGCCTGGATCTGTGGCTACATTTACACTTGGTAAGGGAGACAAATTTAGGCAAGTATCCAGAGCAGGTGTTCCTCTGATTAAAGGGGCCATTACCCCAAATTGTTCTTCTTAATAGTTTTCAGCCCCTGAAAAGATAAGAAAGGGCAGCATTATATCATGTAACCATTACAATCCTTACCTGATAACAGAGCTGCAAGTTTATTATAGTCTGTCTTCCAGTGTTCTTCATTTGCTGGATTCTCATAGGGAGAGGTCTCCAAGTTGAAATAACCTAGGCAAGAATCAAGATATTTTATGCAGTGGAAGAAATGGTTTGTGACCAGCTTTTTTTTTTTTTTTAAAATTGATTTTTTTTTGATTGGAGATGTAAAGGTATTACTGTGTAAAAACAGCATTACATTTTGTCATCAGATTTCCTCTGGCTGGAATTTGGTCTATGTTGTCATTTGGTTTTTTTCAGCCTCAGTACTAGTGAGGAGATGTGCAGCACATCTTTAGTGGCCAAGTAGAAGCATCCCACTAAAGCTGGAAAGAAGCAGCATGCTCAAGGATGCCATTACAGTGTGTGTCATAATCACGTGTCCATTTTCAGTGATGGACAGACATGACCATTTTAAGGTGATTTTCGCAGCAGTCTCCCCTCGACAGCACTACATCTAACTGCCTCAGAGTAGCTCTCTTGCTCTCTTAGGGTCCCTGGTGTATCTGAAGGGCTGGTCCCAGACCAGATCAGTTTTCTCTGCTTATCAAACAGAGCAGCGATGAATTCTCTTCACTAGGAGACGTGGTTCCAAAATGATATCTGCAGTGTTGGGAAGTGGCCTTTTGCTGTTGTTTTCAGATGGGGGCAAGGGTGAGCCTTACTAGTACCTTGTAAATTCGTATTATTTCATCTCACCGTCTGTCATGCTGGAGTGAACGGTCCAGAAAACGCGTAAGCAGTGCTCCTGTCTCTTCATGCGCCGGTGACACTTGCAGTGCAGCAAAGAGCTGTTTCCGAGGTCTAGCTCTGCATTCAGACATCTGACCCTGCTATCATGATCCAGTGGAAGGAAGCGAGTCTTGGCCAGGGCACAGTTTTCCAGGATCCTGTAGGTGGCATTGCAGGTAGAGTCCGAGAGGCACAGCTGTTGTGCTGCTATGCAGTCGCTCCTTGGCAGAGCCAGGAGGTCTCCTGATCAAGTAGGGAAAAGATTGTTAGGATCCCACTCACGATGAATGCCACACAAGCACCTTGTCATTGTTCTGTAGACATCCTATGTCCATAAGGATTCCTCTCAAGAGGCAGAACTGGTTGGGGTCTTTCATACAGAGTACTAAGGAACAAGAGCTGTCTCCATTTAGAAACAAAAGGAGAAGTATTAATGTATGAAAGAGAGAACAAAAGGTTAAAGAAATAATTTTGTTTAATAAAACCTTTTTTTTATCACCCTTAACTCTTTCAACTTGGCCAGGATCAGGGATAGCTCTGTATTTTATGGAGTAGTAAATCCCTGTGGAAACCTTGGGGTTGCTGAGGCCTGCTTTGAAGCAGCTCTTCTATCTGGGTAATGAAAACCACAGTGCAATAAGCACATAGTAACACCATACTGTGCTATCAGTGCTGCTGCCATTCCTAAAGTATATACTGGTCATTAAGAGATGTACTGAGAAAGCCATTTGTAGGGTACAAAAACAACTACTATACTGAGCTTGGAAACTTAAGAATAAGAATGTGTATTTTTTGCACAATAGAATAAATCCTTAACATAAGATGCAAGTAGCTTCATATAGAAGTGCTGATATGCAAGCAGTTTAAGTATATAGAACCCAGTCCCTGAAACCCCTGCCAAAAATGCTGGGATGCGGCCTTGGCCTGCCAGCTTTCATCTGTTGGTTGATTGTGAACTCTGACTACATCTCTGTGTGTATATTTGCATAACACATGCATTGATTATATATGTATATAAAAATATACACACACACAGAGACCACCTTATGTGGAAGTATTAAATAATCTCAATTAACAATATAATCCTTAAAACAAGACTTCTTTTTCAGCTTTTTCAATTTTTTTATATGGACTGTTGTCTCCTAAGGGTAATACTGGGGTGATACCTAGCATTATGTTGTCACAGGTAGCTGAATTCAGTCCGTAATCTTTCTTCATTTCTGTAGTATATGAATCTGTGTTTACAGTACAAGTAAAATGAAGACCTGGAACAAGACTCTTTGCTAATAAAATTTATATATAGGTTAGTATGTTTCGTCCCTTCAGGACAATATTACTTGGCTGGTTTTAGGAAATTACTGTGCTGAGCCTTACATCTACCTTTAATGTTCTTTGGGTACATGATCTCACCTATGATTCTCTTGT
>NW_009186830.1:32330-34241 GCF_000690835.1 Fulmarus glacialis
AGTAGTACTGTTTCAGTCTGCCTTCACTACAGATTAGAAAAAAATCTTGGTAGAGCTCCTATTACCTGGTATACTGTCTTCACGATCTAATTTGTTCTCTCACTTCCTTCACTTTGGCTGGCTTCATCAGTTGATTTGCTGTAAGAAGTAGGCTTCACAATTCTATGCTAGTTTGCTTCTCAAACTTTCTACTTTTCCTACAGCCCAGTAATACTATCTAGGTGTCTCTGTCTCACTTGTACAAATTTCTTTGCTTTTCTAACAACTTACTGTACTTCGTTGTTCATCTGGCTGTTACGTAGAGACTGTATGACTCCCTGAAAAACAAATCTCTCAGCAGAAATGCTTTGTACCCAGCACAGTGGGTTTTGGTTGGATATTACACCTAGGCAAAACCTTAACGAACATCCAGAGTGTGATTACATCGCATTACACCTAAGCAAAATCTTAACGAACATCCAGAGTGTGATTACATCCTGTAAGATTGCAGTCAGTGCAAATTCCCAATAGCAAATCGGTCCATTCTCTCCAGTAGCTTTTGGAATCCTAAACCGAGTGAACTGACCTACCCCACCAGGCCAGACCAAAGTACCATCTCCCCCAGTATCCCACCTCCAACAGCGGCTTGCAGCAGCTGTTGTAGGAAGTTCATAAAAGGACAGGATGCACTTTCCTAGCCTTAAGAATTCTGCTCAGCAAGCACCTGACATTTTAAAAACTTTAAAGTGATGTGGTAATTGCCATGGTAGAGCAGAGCTGGGTGTAAGTGGATGGACTGTGTTTCTACCACAGGCCTGTACCAGATGCATCAGGTGAAGCTGCTGTAAACCTCAAATTTAAAACAGTCCTCCTATACAGATATCATATAATAGCTATGCATTGTCTTAAGCCCTAATACTTGCCATGTTGTTTCATTTTTTAAAACCTTGTCTTAGCATTCCAGATAATAACATGAAAGAATGAGAAAGCTAATTCTTTCCTAGACCTATGGTCTAGGTTGCAGAACATGTTAAAGATGCATGTGTATGGGAGTCCCTTCTATAGTTTAAAAACAAACAAACAAAAAGTTAAAATGTAATAATCAATTCACAGACTATGATTATTTATATCTTAGAAAAAAGGGATAGGTAATACAATATCTCTTTATTCTCCCTTTTCACTCCACGTTCTGTCATAATACTTTTTTTTTTTTGTTTAATGATGCCCCTGGTGCACCATGCTATTGAAAGAGAGGACGATTGCAGAAGGGAAACCTTTTCTTTATTAAGCACAGTTACCAAGGAAGCATTAGTACTTGGACATGGAAAATTGTGGGAAATACACTGTAATCATGTGGCTGCAAGTGCTACTGAGGTCTCAGTGCAATAGCCCATTTTTATAGCAGTCATTGTGATATTCAGCAGCTGCAGCTTTTTCTGAGTGTGAAGCACTGACATCCCACAGCCAGGGTCTAGGAATGCTTCAGAGTAGTTTTGTAGTTTCTATATTTCTAGTCACATCAGCCATGAAGACTGCACAAGAGATGAATTGGAAAGAGAAATAATTTCTATCCTCGGCTTTTGTGACCTGGCAGTAGTAGAAGGCAGAGTAGAACAAACAGCTGCATCTCTGCAGGAGCTCCTTGGATTGGTCTTTGCAAACTGA
Organism: Fulmarus glacialis; assembly: GCF_000690835.1. Lineage (NCBI taxonomy): Eukaryota > Metazoa > Chordata > Aves > Procellariiformes > Procellariidae > Fulmarus > Fulmarus glacialis. The sequence continues at coordinate 33,975 of NW_009186830.1, forward strand.
GCTTCATCTCAGAAAACTATCAGCCTGAAGCATTTCAGAGGGGGAATGCATGAAGGGTAGGTGTCAAAAAAAGCTCTCGGCAAAGTCAGTGTGAGAGAGGTACGACAACGATCGGTTACGGCAGGTCCAGCCAGAGCAGATGCTCGCTTGGTGCCTTTCCTGCCGCGTTGAGGGCTCAGCTCCCGGCACCTGCCCCTCTCTGCTGCGAGGGCGAGGAGCAGGGCGTCCTCCGTCCCCTCCTCAAGCCGCGAGGACCATCGTTTCCCC
>NW_009186831.1:0-35223 GCF_000690835.1 Fulmarus glacialis
TAGCTATTAAAGAGATAAAGAGATCTTACTTTAAATTGACACATATCTTATCTGATTGCAGCACCATTCCCGTGCAGTTTTAATGTTCTTTCTCCACTAACACCAAATTAATTAATTTTGATTATTGTTATTATGGCAAATGGCAAAAGGAATTAAGAGTGATGAATCAGGCGCTTACTGCAAAGTGCGAGCTGGCTTTCCCACCTCCCGTTGAGACGCAACGAGACCTGCGCACGGTTGCAAGGCTATAAAAATGATGGAAGGAAATCATCTGGCAGATTAAAAAGATTCCTTGCAAGGTAACGTCTGCCAGACTGTACAAGACCCAAGATCATCCCTGTGACCTACAAACAGTTAGAGACAGAGGTATTTTTTTCCCTATTGAACTCATTTTTGGCTCAAGGGAGGGCGGCGTGGTCGTAGCGAGCGCCAGGACTGAGCCTGGCACTGGCTGAGCACCCGAAGGGCAATTTCTGCAGCTGCAGGAGGTCGCCCATTTGAAAGGCAAATTTCAGTAGCAGGGTTTCAAAAAGTGAAGCAGGGCTGGAAAGCAGCCCCAGGGCTGCTGAGGGGCTGCGGGACCTCTCGGGTCCCATCCTCTTGCCCGTACCACGTTTGCAGTCAGCCCCGCAACTTCTCTCCAGCTTGACTTGAACCGGCTCTGGTTTTTTTTCCCCACGGCATCACTGGGATAATGGAGGCACCACTCACACTCCTGAAGCCACCTCTGTTTTCTCCACTAATAAGCTCCAGGAAGATATCAAATGAACTACCTCACGCCCCAAGTTACAGCCTGATTTTCTTGTATTTGTCAGGCCAGAGGGAGCTCAGCTGAAAAGCAAAGAGATGAGACCCAGCTCCGCTCATCGCTGCAGCTCTCTGCACCACTGTCACTGCGCGGGGGGTTCTGGCATCACTGCTCAGCTACGCGGGGAAAGCACAGTGCTGCATTTAGGGCAGGTGCCGGGGGACTCGGATGATGTATATTCAAGTCCCACCAGGGCTGGAGAATCCCACATGTTTGGGGGATTTTATTCTGGCCCGGAAAAAGATTGCTGGCATTGGTAAGTCTAAAAGGACTGTGGGAAGAAAACAAAATCACAACCCTGACTAACAAGCATGCTGGCAAAAGGGGGAAAAAGAAAAAAAAAAAAAAAGAAGCCAGCCCTGCACAAATGAAGTTTCCCCTCATTGGAGCATCCTAAAGCTCCAGCTTGTTCAAGGAGCGGATTGAGCTCAACAGCTGAAGAAGTCCCCACGAGAGGGCATTGCTGCAATGGCTCTGTGCAAGGCCCTGCGTTTCCCTGCTGCTGTTAACCCCTCTGCAAGATGGAGATGGCAGTTGCAAACTCTTTCTCCCCACACCGTGTGTATCTTGGGGCTTCTCAGAGCCACAGGCTGGATCTGCCTCCCTCAGCTTGGCAAGGACCCCTTCCACCTCTCCCCATCTCTGACATGAACACATGCTCTAACGCCCGCTAATCCTAACCTGAGCTCTGGAGCTGCTGGGATAGAGCCCAAATTTGTGTGCTGCCCTGCTCTCATTTCAGGCGGGACAGACTGAGCATAAGTGGGAGCAAACAGCACTTCAGGAACAACACAGATCTCGCATGCATTGAGGCGGGGGGGTGTTGCCTGGCTCGGTGGCGTTTCACTTGCTTTCCTCTCCATGCTCTCAGGTTATTTGGCAGTTGGAACAAGACCGTCGGCGGGGGCCTGACACCTCCTGGCAGCTCCCAGTTTCTGGCGGAGACTCCGGTGGCATTGCTGAGAAGTGCCCTGCAGTAACGAGTGTGTTGGGTGTGCAGCGTGGCACCGGGGCAGTCACTGCACGCACGGGTTATTATGGAAAGTGTCACCCAGGCAGGCTTTTATTGGAATTCCCATAATTAATGTGCCTCTACCCTGAATCCCAGCCAGCACCTCGCCAGGGCTTACGCTTCTCTTTTACATAGCTGTTAGGGCTTGACGGACTGAGGGTGTGAGCTGAGAAAAGTTGAGATGATGAGTGTGCATAGGGAGCTATGCCACTTCTGCGATGCTCTGGGGCACCCACGCCACCCCTCAGCCCGAGGTGGCCAGAAAGGCTCAGAGGTCAGACCCAGGGTCTGTTAAAGGGCTCTGCCAGGGGTGGGCATTAGCTGCTTCATTCGGACAGGCAAGAATCTCTGAGCTTCACCAGAGAGATGGGCAAGACCCAGTGGTTTGGGTCCCTGCTCTGCCCTGAGTGGGTTTGAGCCTCTCTCTGCCCTCACAACAGAGGCTCTTGCATTTTCCCAAGGACGTATTTTGAGATTTTCAGAAAAACAGGCAGCAAGAAAGATCCACCTGCATGCCAAATTCATTCTGAAGGGCTAACACAAGGCACAAGATAAGACCCAGCATGAGCCTTCCCCCAGCACAGAGACCTGCCCCCCAGCACCCCGTACCTGTTCCTGCAGTTACGGGTCCGGCAGCCTCCGCTGTGTCTGGTGGGGGGGGTTTCAAGAACTCTGGGGCCTTTGCACGGTCAGGATCATCTCTGTCCATCCAGGAGCTGCAAAACCAATGAAAACTTTGAGAAGCTAAAGTCATCAAGGAGCAGACACCATTTATTTGTTTATTTGTAGACACCAAGAAGCGATGCAATACTATTAGCATTTCCAGTCCTCAGCCATGCCGAGTGCGCACAGAAATAGCAGCGCCGCGTCTCCCTCTGTTTAACCCAGTGGGAGAGCAAGGGCTGCTTTAATGGGGAGGCGATGCGGAGGTGGCTGCGCAGGAGGGAGCGCAGGGAGAGCGGCATCCTGGCTGGCAAAGGACGTGGTCCCCCACGTGCCAAGGCCACCGCCTGTTCCCGTCCCATATCGGAGCCAAACTGGGGGTCCTGAGGTGCAGGGATGTGGGAAGGAGGGCAGGAGAGTGGGGTTGGGAGATAGGGGCAGGGGAAGGTACATTCCTCATCCCAAGCGTGACGTTCCTTTGGGGTGAGATTTGAGAGGGACTATTAACTTCGGGGGTTTTATTATAGCAGCGGCAATACTAGCAAGCAGAGTTTGGGCGTGAGGGAGGGGGCATGCCCCCACCTCCCATTTAACGGTCTCTAACCAGGTTCAGCATCACCTAGGCTGACCCAGACTGCTTCAGCAGAGGTTTCCTTGCCATCCTAACCACTTCGGGGCTCCATCTTCCCTTCCCTCCGGTGTAACTCAAAGCCTATCTCTGCCCCCCTTTCCCACTTCTAAGGGAAGCAGCTATTTCTGTATTACAGGGAAGTTTTAGGAGCAGAATCCATTAGGGACTCATTTACAGCCATGCCCTTAGGCAGACGCAAACCTCGCTTCACTGAGATGATAGACTAATCCATCAACCTACTTCACCTCTGGCCTGTTCTGTCTGGAAATGGCGTTACTGAGCACAAGCACCTAACACCAGCCTGCGCCTGTCTTCTCACTCTCTTTGCACCCTGGAGATGCTCAAGTACTCCCGGGCCCCTGTGACCGACAGTCCCCGGAGAAAACCCACGCGGCACTGTGCCCACGAGCCCCACGGCTGTGCTAAAGGGAGAGGGTTTCTCTTCCACGCGCTGATCTGCAGCTTTTGCAAACGAGTGGGCTGTATCCTCACAGTCGGATCACGGGAACTAGCAACAAAGTCAGATCCAATCTGAATTTCCTTCCAGCTCCCGTTTTGATCAATCTTTAGTCATTTAGCTGAGGCCATTTGTGATAAGGGTATAAGAAGAGCTTCCTGGATCAGATCAAAAGTCCATCTAGGCCAGTCCCCTGTACGGCCAGCACGGGAACAGGACAGGCGCGCGGCCATAAACCCTTCCTGATTCTGACAATCTGCAGCTCGGGGCCTTCCTGAGCCAGAAGATCTATCTGTAAGTAACTGGTATTTAAAAGCCCTTGATGGCCCTTTTCTGTACATATTTGTCTAATGACTTCTCGAACCCATTTCTGCTTTTGGTCTCCACTGGCCCTGGCAGTGAGTTTCGCAATTGAATTAGGCACTGTCTGAAAAAGTCCTTCCTCCATAAGGGGAGAGATAAAGTTATCTTGAATTTCATCTGTTGCTGGCATCAATCTGAACTCAAATCTTTCTTGAATTTCTGCGAGGAAGTGCAAGTCATGCCTGGCCAATGTGTGGCAGGGTCCAGGTGCCCAAGGGATCCATGAAGGAGCTCTTGGTCTACCCAGGGCCACCTATGTTCATAAGGTGCAGCCTGTCCCTAAAATCTCCCTAATTCTGGATAAGTGTGTTCCTATTAGACCATCCCAAAGACCTGCACTTTCAGGCCTGTTAAGCTTTCCCATCACTACCAGGTTCCTTCTAAATCTCTTTCCATCCACTGGTCTAATGGGACAGGAAGGTTTTGGTTTCTTCCAGAGATGGAGAAACTAAAGCAATGAAGTTACATTTTTCAAAGTCATGCATCAAAAGAGGAGCTTGTACGTCCCTATTAAGACATGAAAAGAAAGCCAACCCTTTCTAGAAGCTGGTACCGTCAGTCCATTTTCAGCTGGAGATGGGACAGCTCTGTCACATGGGGCGGGTTATAGACTTGGCCAGATTTGACAACGTCAGCCTGGCTTTCCAAAGTTTCCACCAGGCTTGTGTCAAAGCACAAAATAAATCACAGGTCTCTCAAATGCTGTTCTCAGCCTTCTCAGTCAGAGATGCTCGTGCATTTGTCCGAACAACTCTGTCCCCTTCCCCCTGCAAACTTCCAAAGGAGACTTCAGCGCTGGGAAGGCTACATTTGATATCTTTTGCTGATATGGACCTTATCGCTGTTTGGCTATAAACATCCTTTTAGTGCTGAATGGTGATGCTTTGTTTTATCGGTGCTCTCTCCACGCGCCCCAGATGGTGACAATGTTCCTTTGGGTGGTTTCTGAAGTAGATGACAAGAAAGAAAAGACTGGGAGAAATAAAAAGAAAGTTCCTAACAACGAAAGGGATCAGCACACACCTCCATTCTCCTGATGTTAAACGCTGCTGACACAGGCCCTGCACTGCACAAATCTGTAGCTTCCTTTAAATTAGCAATTCCACAGACACAGTAGGAGCTTGCATAAGAATTGTCCATAAAGGGAAGAGAGTCACAATATCAGCCTAGCATGAAACCCTGGTTTCTGCTTTTTAATTAAGATTTCAAGCTTGTGTCTCCCCTGAGGTGCTGCGGAAGGTTTTGCCAGATACAATAAGCAGCCGGGGTCCCTCTCAGCAAATTGGCTTTTCATAGGATCCTAGCTCTGCTCACATACCCTTTTGCGCTGAATTCTCAGTGGCAAATTTGGGATACAGCATCCACAAGAAGGTAAAGCCCAGAAGTTGGGTAGTGGGACTCATCTTTGCAGGCTCGGGTCCTTTTATGACTCCCTTTTCTCAGCAAGGTCTTGCAGGTGATACAGGGAAGCAACGGGACATGAGTTTTTGTACAAGTCACTCAGTATTAAACAGAAACACAGGAACTCTTAGAATGACATTTCCAGTGTGAATATCTGCGTTTATATACTTTAAAAACCATTCTCTGCTCTTCCATGTTCTCTTAGTATTCTCTTGGAGCTCCTCTTTCCCGAGCTGCTCCTGCCTGCCATGCATCCCTGCAGCTGGAAAATTAAGTCAAAGAGACATGAACAATCAAACAAGTTCTCTTCCAGCATTAAAGGCAGATATTAGCATTTGCATTTGTCCTGGTCCATTCCTCCATCACAACCCTATTGCCCCACCTGTAATTGCAGAGCAGAGCCCAGTGGATCATAAACACCTCAAAGATGAAGCAGCAGCAAAACCGGGGCTCCCTGCAGAGTGCCAAAATAACCTCGCAGACACAGGGGTCACAACCAGAAATCCCTGCCTCCCTCCCTTTTACATCACTGCCAATTTAGGATTCATTCAGGAGGAAACAGAGACACCAGGGGTACCCCAGCGTAGCTCTCCCCTGGCTGTCGTGGCTTCAGATGTGTCAGGACGCGCTGCTGTGCGTATCCGTCATCCCCGTTAGTGCTGCCCCTCCGACGGCAAACCTTTCCTGAGCAAACACAAGCTCGCATCTAGCCAACACCGCATCTTCCCCTGCCTATCCCCGCCTACCCGCAGGCAGTGCTGGATCCAACCCAGGCAATCCCCCAGAGCAGAGACTTTGCTGCATTCGCCCGGGGGCAGCTGAACGGGGTCCCCATCGGAGACTTTTAGATGCCACCTCAACGTGATGGGAGAGGTACCTCTGAGCAGCGCATCCCACTGCTGGCTGTCACCGTGTAGAGGGGACAGTGAGGAAGATTGCACTGGAGGCACCTCTAACGGTTTCACGATCACTCTCATAAAGCATTTAATGTGCAATAAAAATGGCAAGTAAGTTATCGAGGGCTGGTGTGGAGAAGGAAGCTAATGCCTTGCCCTACAGATGTTCATAAAATATTAAGTAACTTTAAAAAGAAGAGGGAAAGGATTCAGTTCGATAGACCACTGTTACAAGCAGGTCCACGCTGACAAGCAGCCAGTGAAACGCAGGATTTCTTTAGGACTCATTAACTCCTATGCCAGCGTTAATGACCCTGTGGCCGTTCATTCCTCTTCCTCCACACCATGCAAACGGCTTTATTTAGAAGCTGAGATTGGAGCCCAGCTCCGCGAATAACGCTTGCCTGGATGTAATTAGGCATCAGCAGAGCAAAACTCTCCAGCCAAGGGAGAGTGGAAATCCAGGTCAGGCAGTTCTCTGCCCGCAGCTTGAAAATAAAGGAATTGGGGAAACTGGATGCCGTGGCGTGGACTTTTCAAGTCCCCATGTTTAACTGGGGGAAAGAGGTAAACTGTGTAGAAAGTTTCTTTGGAAGAAATGGGTTGGCTGCCCTTGGTGGTGAGCTGGGGGCTTTCATGCCCACCCTGCCATGGGGACGGACCAGTTCAAGCCAGAGCCACCCGAGGAAGACCTGCCCAGCTCCCCATCCCATCCTCCTGATGGATTTGCACTGGGGTTTGTTCGGGCAGTGCTTTTCCCCCACCTTTTCCAGGCACAGGCAGCAGAGGTTAGACCAGGCACTGGTGGGCAGCTCTAGGCAGGGCTGTGCTGCCAGACCCAGGCAGGGAGGAAGACTGCAGAACACTTGCCCTCAATAAATGAGTTAAAAGCAGGTGATTTCCAGGCTGGTGTGGAAAAAGCTCTCCCAGGAGCAGTCGGGAGCCAGGAGAGATGCTGTCTGTCTCGCTGCAGCGCAAAGTGCACCCGATCTGTCGAGCCTGGGTGATACAAGGGAGCAAATCGGTGCATCGTCAGAGCGACTCGGAGACAAGAGGCAATAAAAAGCCAAAACTGATGTTTTGACATTCGCTTGTCCCAAATGAGGACAGAAAATTCAAAACATACGGGGGAAAAAAAATGGCAGAACTGGAATCGCATGCAATTTCCATTCAGATATGTCAAAACAGCTCATTTTGGCACAGCAAGACATCAACCTGCCTCTGCCCACGCTGCCATTCAGCCTGGGAAAGCTGTGGGACAGACACCGAGGCTGGGCTGGCACCCCAGGAGCCGGAGCCACAGAGGAAAAATAGCCCATCGTGGTCCTTGAGCCAAAGAGGAGGTCGTGGTCTTGAGCATCTCCCTTGGGGCATTTAAATACCTGAGTTCTCATTTGGCTGCAGTACAGCCAATGAGGAGAAAACCATTTTGATAGGGATAAAATCTATTCTTTAGGCTGAAAAGATTCAATTTTTTTTATGTACGTGTGTATGTGTTTTAGTGAAAAGGAATTAAGTGTCAAAAAAAAAAAAAAAAAAAGGAGTCCTGAATTAAGGCTCATTTCATTTTAAAAATGTTGAAAGGCAGAACGCCAGGTGTTGTGCAGAGGTTTCTTTGTTCGTTGTCACAATTCAACATGAATTTGCAAAATACTTTGACTAAATCCATTCTGATTTTTCTGTCAGAAACATTCCAGGTGACAATTTTTACCCAGAAAGCTCCACTTGTGGCAACTCAGACAAAACAGTTTAACATCAGCCTAAAGGGAAGTATTTCATTCTTACTTTCCTGAAGAAAAAAAAAAAAAGAACACTTCCAACAAAATTGACACAAGGGGAGATATTTTACAGAAACCCAGTAGAACAAGGACGTTTTCATGGAAAAATCTTGGTCAAATGAAAAAAAAGAAAAGAACACTTCCAACAAAATTGACACTTACAAGGGGAGATATTTTACAGAAACCCAGTAGAACAAGGACGTTTTCATGGAAAAATCTTGGTCAAATTCAATGTATGCCATGAGGTCCCCCAAAGCTTGCCCTCCCCAGACTAAAGCATCTGTTTTAAAGCATTGGACCAGCATTCCCAAACGCAGGCACCGAGGTGAATGCACGAAGCCATTTGCAGACTCCCCAGCTCCAGAAATCTGGAGCCAGCGTTCAGCTGCCGGTACCCGAGCGGGGCCTCAGGAGCTGAAACCAAAGGGCTGGTATAATCCAGCATGTGTTTCTGACATTGATGGAGTGACGTTAATTTATAGCAGCTGAGAGCCTGGCCTGCAGCCTTTCCTTGTGCTCTGCTCCGTGCTGAGCACTGGCCCTGGGTAAATCTTGTGCTGTCCCCTCCATATGTCCCTCTCTCAGCTGCCGGTACCCGAGCGGGGCCTCAGGAGCTGAAACCAAAGGGCTGGTATAATCCAGCATGTGTTTCTGACATTGATGGAGTGACGTTAATTTATAGCAGCTGAGAGCCTGGCCTGCAGCCTTTCCTTGTGCTCTGCTCCGTGCTGAGCACTGGCCCTGGGTAAATCTTGTGCTGTCCCCTCCATATGTCCCTCTCTGTCTCCGAGAGGGGTTATTTGCTCAGATGGGATGGAAGGAGAGACGTGAACATCTGTGCCAGGCACAGCTTTTGCAGCAGGGAGGACCATCTCCCAGCTACGCAGCAGCACCCCAGCGCATCCCCCCTACGAAAAAGCTGAGAGCTGATTTATTGCCACCAAACCCCTTTTCCAGGAGGGCCATCCTGAACTCACCCCTCCGGAGTAATAAACTCCTTTTTATCCTTGAATTCTTCCAAGGTGGCAAGACCGGCTGTTGCCCTCCAACCTCAGCGGGTCAGACCTGCTCCAACGGTACCCAAAAACCATCCTGCGCTGCGGCGAGATGTGATCCTGTCCTGCAGGACCTCAAGGTGATGAGACCCGAGGGACCCAGAGTTCTTAAAGTTGGGGGGCTCAGGGCTTTCTCTCACACTACTGGCTTTACTTGACTTATTTTAAGTCCTTATTGAGGTTTAGAATTTTTTTTCTTTTTCTGCTGCTAGAATTTTTCTCCTTTACATTGGAAAAGCTAGATTAGACTTGCCTCGTCCTTCCTCTGCAAGTCTGTTTTGGTTCATCTCATTCCTGGGTGCAGCCCAGGTCTCTGTGGGGTGGAGGGAAGCGGGGTTCACCTCCCCGGCTGTGGACTCACAGCTGAGGTATCTCCATTAAGGGAAATCCCTATATCAGAGAGCGATGGTGCTTGCAGGACATTATTGAGTCCTTTGTGGGGGTGTTTTTTACCTGGCATGAATGTGCATTTTGGACTGGCAAAACAGGAGCACTTCCAAGCTCACTGTGTGGATAAAGAGGGCTGTAGCCAAGTGATGTAAATTAGAGCAGACCCTAAGCTGGCCTGATTACAGCAGATCTGCCACCAAAACAGTGCTGGCATGGGAATGAGGAGCCATCCAAATGATCTCCGACAGCGTTGGACTCACCTCAGCCCACCTCAGTCTTCCCAGGTTTGCATGATTTCATTGCACATCTTGGTGGAGAGGCCCACCGGTAGGAAACGGGGAGTCCACATGCTCCAAACACAGCAAAAGTCTGAATGCAAAAGCAAATGGAAATGCCAGGGGTGATTTGTGCTCTAAGCACAACCACAGAGCTCGGCTCCCCCGAGCACTGGGAGATGTCGGACTGGGAGCCAAACTTCACAGCTTGGCCTGCGTGCTGGGAGGAAGCAAACTGCCAGTGCGCATCGATGAATGGTCCTTCCAGAAAGGGTTTACATTTTTCTTGGCTGATGGCCCATCCCATGATTCGGGTTGAGCCAAATCCTAAACTCTAAGAAAATCTCCGGCATCCCCCTTCTGTTTGAAGGGAAACTGCCAACATGTCTCACCAGTAATCGTCTGAATCTAAGGAGAGACATTCAAATTTATGATGGGAGGCAGACAGCCAAGTCCCATTGATCTTCAGTGAAAATCCTTCAGTGAAAAATCCCTCATCCCCTGTCACTGGTGCGAAGAGCGGGGCTTTGCCTGCACAGCCTGTTTTGTTCTACAGCACTCATCATCAGGTCTGAATTCCTATTGCTATCCTATTATTATCTCTGATTAAGCGGGGTGGAAGAGGAAATTAAGCGATTCCTGTGTACTTTTAGGCTTGCAGTGATGTGCCTTAACAAGCTCTGTTTAACCCATTCGTTACCTTCAAAATAAAGTTTCCTGGGAGAGTTTTCACCACTGGACTGTAGTCTCTAGTCTCCCCCTCCTGAACTTAGGCATTAGGCTCAGGCACATCACACGTGGGTCAGGGTAATGACTCACTTTCAGTATTTAAAGCCGGCCCAATAAATCCCTAAATGATTTTCTAACAGTGCAGTAAACTCCTCAGAACATAATCAATGCACATTAACAAAACGCTGGGAAGCCGAGAAGTTCATGGGGGGCGGGGGGTAAAGCACATACATGAATCTTTCCCAGGTTGTTGTATCGGGCAGGAACCTCCAAACCCCTTATTGCAGTTGACATATATAGGTGGGAAATATTGTCTAAAGCCATTCATAGGCTAGCCTGGGTTTTTCAAAGAGGTCTGTTGGAGCAGAAAGGTCTAGGCCTGATTTTTTTTAAGGTATATAAATGCCTTAAGATTCAGGTGCATACAAAAAGGGATTTTTACGTATGTCAGAGAATCACAGAATGATTGGGGGTTGAAGGGACCTCTAGTCTGACCTCCTTCTCCGAGGAACTTCAGCCAGCTTCAACATTAGCTCAGGACCTTGTCCAGTCAACTTCTGAGTACCTCCAGGGATGGCAGCTCACCACCTCTCCCGGGGGCTTGTCCCAGCGCTGCACAACCCTGCAGGGAAGAGGCCTTAGTACTAGGCAGCTTTAGGGGCTTCATGACATGCAACGGCATTCAAAGGATGCCCATTCCCCCCCTCAGAGCTTGTGCTTAGTCCTCTCCATCTCCTGGGGCTCAACACACCAGAGGACATGCCACTGCATGACAGGCTGGGCAAGAAGGTACTTAAAAGCCACGCTTGCTTTTTTTTCTCTGTACGTCAGCAAAATTAGTCACTTTTAAACTCATTGTATTAGGTTTACACCTTAAGGGGAAAACGGGCCCTTCTCTCAAACCCAGACTTTGGATGAGTTTCATTCACCCTAACCTGTGCACAAGTTAAGCACTTAAGTCAAAGTTCTCCACCTTCAGCTCTCTCCATAATCCTTATGGAGAAAAAAGAAAAAAACCAACAAATTCTATGATTATCTCATACTGCAGTCAGCTCTAAGGTAAACACTGGGCTTGGAAACTAGCTCAGACTTGAACACATATCAGTGTGTCAGGTTAGGCCAGACAAATCCTGCCCCTGGACCACCGTCAAGCCCCGAGGTCCAACCAGGATCTCCAGTCATCTCATTACCAGCGTTGTTATGGGATCTAGAGGTCCTGATTAGACTCGGCGCCCTGTTGTGCTAGGAGCTGCACACAGACAGAGCCAAGTCCTGGCCCAAAAAAGACTGCAATAAAAATAGACAAGACAGATGGAGGCACAGATTTACGGGAAGTCGCACAGCAGGTCGGAAACAGAGTTGAAATGAGAGCGCAGGCAAGTAGCAGGTCCGAGATCCCTCAATTAATGCTTTTTCTTTGGCACTAAGGCACAAACCATACACTTCAAATTGCTCTAGCCCAGATGCTCTGACCACCTTGAATTCGGAGCCCAAAAAGCTGCAAAGCCTGTTTCAGAGATAGCTGGTATAGAGCCATAAGGTCTGAAAACAGCTACAGCCCCGAACTGCTTCTCCCAAGACCCACAAACCCCCGGTTTTCAGTCTCCCATGACAATTTTCTCTGAAGCTGGGCATCCTCGCCAACTCCCACAGCTTTCCCTCGGCTCTGACTCATCACACTAACCTTTTCCCAAACCCTCCTTCCTTTGGAAATCAAGATATGTTGCCATTGCATCATTAGTTGTAATAGCAGATAGTATTACTGATAGACGTCATTAACTATTAGACCAGCAATCATGCTAAGTACGCTTTGTGTTCATTATTACAGTGCTATGTTTGTGTTAATATAATACTTACAAACAGTATTAATAGTAATTGCATCAATAATAATACTACAGTTGTGAAACGTTTATATAGCATCCATCTGCTCAGAGATCCACGGTGATAGATAACGCTACAACCATCTGGCATCGCTGGGTGCGTTTGGCTCGTACTTATCAGTGTGGCAAAGAAGGCAGCCGTCTCCATCCCAGGAGCTCCCACTGGTTCTGACTCGCCAGCAGCAGTAAATCACCTCTAAACTGCAGCCGCTGCTGGAGAGGAAGACGAGAACCCACAGGCAAAAGTTGGGAGCACCAAGACGTAAAGCAAGAGAGCTTCTTACTGCAGCGTGCAAAGAGGCCCTGAGAGGGGAATCTGCAAAACCACAGTGAACTAAGGAGAGACACATCATTGCAAAAGCACAGCCACTTTCAGAGCAGTTACCGTTTTAGTTTCAATTGCTTTTAAAAGTAGCACTTGCACGGTTTTGGCTTTGAAAGGCATCCCTCTTTTCCTGGGCCGGTGGGTACTGCGCCAACGAGGCCCTTGCACGGCAAACACAGCACCCCACAGGATGCTATTATCCAGGCTGTATTTAATGCCTGGAAAACATCCTATAATGTAGACATGTCACCTGCCTCTGTGCAGGTTGCTCCCCATCACTTTATCAGTCTCACTGCAAAAAGAAGAGCAGGGCAAGGGAGGTTCGTTCCTTCCCCAACCCGCACCGGCAGGGGCAGGGGGTGCAGGTTTGACAACAAATCCTGGACCCCTGCAAGGAACCCGCGTGTACAAAACGCGCCTGTGCTGAATTGGTCACAAGCAATGGGTGCGCACACAGGAGTATGCCAAATGCCTGGTGGATGTGGCTAAAACCCCTCAAAGAGCAGATCTTGTTCAGTGTCCCCCTTTTTTCTTCACCCCTGTGACCGAAAAAAGAGCTTGAAGGCAAAAGGAAGAGTGGTTAGGCCATGTTCTCCCACCAAAGGAAACCGGTTCTTGTCCCACAGGAAGAAACTGTTCGAAGAAGCCACTGAAGCTGCAGCAGTAATGTCCTGGCCAAGGAGTTTTGGTCTTCACCACTGTGTTGTGAGCAGGATTTCAATTCAGGAGGTCTCCCAACCAAGCAAGTCTGAAAAACACGACTCTTGGGAACGGCGTGTCAAAAGATTAATGTTTACTTCTACTTCTCATCAACCCCCGAACACCCCCAGAGGAAGCTTCTCTTCCAGAATTCAGCACTTCTGCTCCTGCCGTGGCTGTGCGGAGCTGCGTGAAAATGAAGAGAAACTTGCAGAAAAAATGTGTGGGCAGATTTGGGCTCCTCAGGCAGGAGATCCTGCAGGGATGGACAAAGTGGCAGCAAAACCAGCCCCCCAGGAGGCTCAGGATCTCCATACTGGCTTGCATGTAGCCTTGGAAACCTCTGATTTCCTTCCAACTTTGAAATCCCCAAGCAATACACTGATTCCATGCACTAATTCCCCTAGCTAGAAAGCAGGGACGATGCTGTTTACCTGCCATTAGGAAGCCCTCCGGTTCTACCCGGGCAAGTCATTCAAACAGCACTTGCAGTTTTGGAAGATTCACTTTTACTTGCTGTAGCCAAGACAACCTAAAAAGGCCTGATTGCTGGAAAACTCCCAGCCCCTGGCAGCTGGAGTCACACTTCCTCGCAAGCTGGGCACCCACTTTTGATAATCTTGACCTAGAGAGCTATACCACAGCAAATCCCAAGCAGAGCCTTCGTGCCAGGTGGAAAGAGACGGTCTCTGCGTCGGGAGCTCCATGGGATTTGCCTATGAAGAAATCTAAAGCAGAAGAGCTCAATTCCAACAGAGACAGTGAGCTACTTCAAGAAACTAGCAGGAATCAGCACCAGAAAGCTTGTATCTACAAACCTCACATGAATTCCTTTTATACCCTCTTTGGACTTTTTTTACAACAAGTTTTTGGGGCTTCCACAAGAATTTCTATATTAAGTCCAAAAATACCCTTTCTTTTCTTGTTAGAACTGGCATTTGAAGGTAAAAAAGTTCACTCCAAGACAAATATCTTTCAAATATCCTCATCAAAAAAGGAAAAAGTTTCAGACAATCTGGCATTTTTCTCTATAGAAAAGACCAGTTTTGACCACATCATCTTTTTCCAATGGGCATGTCTTTCTTGTGAAAGTATGTATCGTTCTCTCAGCCATGTTCCTAAACACAGCACGTTCAGGAAAAGCAGCAAGACACGGCTCGTCCCTGCTCACCAGACACACAAAGGTTCTCCAGCTAAAATTCGGTGAAATAATGACACATGTAAAGAAAGGAAAAAAGTTTCAAATAAACTCTCCTTTTTTCACTCCTCCCAGCTCAACTGCAAGCTCTTCAAAGTTTCTCCTCTCATTGAGTTGAGTCATTAGTCTTCAGATAAGTGATGCTTGAGCCTTTGATTAAAATTACTGGGGAGCGTCTCTGCATGATTAAAGAGAGATAACACAATAAAAAGAAGAGGACTTTACACCATTATTATGGCAAATAAGTGCAATTCCCAACCTGAGAGCTGCATCAACTTGTCTAATGTAATAAATGCTTCCCCTGTTGGAAATGTGTCAAATTAGACTTCAAGATGTCAGCCTTCAGTTTTCAAAGGCCTCAAAGCTTTACAGGGTGCTGTGTGACTGCAAGCCTAATATGACGGAGAGCTGGAAGGTGATGCTGCCCCATCGAGCAGGGCACGGAGGGAGCGATACGCGCTTGTTAGCGGCTGACAAACACTGGAGCAGCGTCTGCTACGTCCAAAAGGTAGGAGAGGGTGCAGACAGATGCATGGTGCCAGAAGAAGGTGTTGGGGGGGGATGCGTGTCAAGATTTGGGATCCAGGAGAGGCATGTTGCGTCTGCTCTCATGCAGCAATGCATTTGCACATGCAAAGGTCTACCCAAGCCAGAGCCACCAGCTGCAGGTTCCTGGCAGTGAGCCTCTTCGAGGGCTTGGTCACGCAACAGGGGACGCAATTTTGTCTAGGGAAAAAGCATCATTTCCAATCTTACCCAAAAAAGAATAGTTGTTCTGAGGGGAAAAAAAAAGTAATTTTTAGCCCAAAGGGAATGTCTACCCAAGAATTTATTTCAGAAGAGCTACAACACCTGACTCCCTGATGTAGACAAGCTGTGAGTCTCTGCTCTCCTCCTGGAAGAAAGGACCATTCATTCCTTCCCCGGGCACAATGTGGAGCTACGTTCTCTAACTCGAGGAGTGAAGATACTATAATAGTGCTGGTAGCTTGTAAAAGTGTAGACAGATAGCTCACAGAAACATCCTATTTGTGGCTTAAAATATACTAGTTTATCATGCAAATGATATGTCAACAGAATAGCTGTACTTGGCAATACTTCCCGAAGTAAATTAAGCAGTTAAACATGCCATGTGTAATATTAAGGAGGTTATGTGTTACATATAATAAGCAGACGAAGCCAAGTTGTCAGGAAGCCAGGTTTCCTCAGAAATCTGAAATTCAACTCAAAGGAACCGAGGTGCGTGCATCTTCCCACTCGAGCGCTGCAGAGAGGGTGACGTTGGGGAAAAGCGGGGTCACGTTTCTGCCAAGACACCTCGAGGTGATGTGGTCACAGCTGGGGCCCCGTCGAGGTTTCATCCGTGAGACGAATGGTCCAGTCTCAGCCCCCGGGTTGGCGTTTCAAGAGCCGGTGCACGCACAGGGCTTGCATTGTGCATTTTTCACAGCTTGAGTTCCGTGCGTCTGGGAACTATTTGCAAGGGTAAAAATAATGCATGATCCAATCTTCTCAAGGCTTTTCACTTCCTGGAGGGTGGAAATACCAGGCAGGGGAAAAAGAAAAAAAAAAAAGCACTTGGATTATTTCAGCTCCACAAATTGCTCCCTGAGGCAAGCAAATGTTGTAAAAAACAAACACAAATATTCAGATTCAAGTTTAACCAAATACCAGGACATTTGGATTTATTCAAGTGTCAGCAGCCCCCAAGCTTTCCTAGTTATTTCAGCCTCCCTTACATCAGCAAATGTTTTCTGTTTCATAGAAACTCAAAGTCAAACCTGGGGGCTCACAGGGCCCGAAAGAGTCAAATAAAAATGTTCCCTGCCTGCCCCATGAACCAGCTCATTACACCCCAGCCCTCACACTGCTCTCCAAAGTGAAAATGGCTCTAGTGATTTATGGAGAATCAAAGCTAAAAATTCCGTTTGTTTACAGACGTGATGCTTGGCTTTAGGGTGTTGTTTTAAAGGGATGCAATGGAGTGAGACACGGAGACGAGTGCTCCTCAGTCCCGCCTTGCCTGGGGTGACAGTCCCACCCAGACCCCAGCCCAGACCTCCTCTTCTCCAGCACCTCCAGCCTCTCCCAGGTCCCCTAACCCATTCGGCACCCCGTGTCTTCATGGGCACCTTATTTTGAAGGGAAGGCTCTTGCCGCACGCTCCAAGTTTCAAGACTGCTGTGAGCCTTGAGGCTAATATTTTTCACACATCCTAAAAAAATCATCCCTCCCCCTGCACACAGGTGCGCACATTCCTTGTGGTCTGCTTCCCCTCAGGGTCCCATGGGCCTGAAGAGACAATAAAATTTCAGTAAAGTAGGTGTTTCTTAGGCATTTCCTACAGTTCATGACCCTGTTTAAACCCCTGTGAGGATGCATCACATAACTCTGAAAAAGGATGTTTTTGAGTTAATTGCTTCCAAAACATCCGGTGATGAGAAATCCAGCAATATGACCAAATCATTTCCTTCGCTGTTAAAAAACACCACCCTGCTCCCGGGCTGGGCTGTCCTGGCAAAGCCGTCCAGACGCTGATGCTTGTGCAGCTTTTCCCTGCCACGTTGTGCAGCTTTCCAATATGACCGTTTTTCTTCCCTGCAGGTGTAATGGTGCCATCAGCCAGCTATTACCTTCTCTTTGCTAAATTAAGCAGATCACACTCCTTGATTTGCTCTCCAAAAGGTATGATTTCCTATTCATTAGTTGTCTTCTGGCTCTTCTTTGAATCTCCTCCAGTATTTCCACATCCTTTTTGAACTGCAGATACTGTGCCAAGTACAGGGGTAACGCAACCTTCCTATGCAAAACTGGCTGGAGGATCACAAGTTGCTCATCAGTGACCTACTATCTCCCCAGGGCTTTCCTGAATCATCAGTTACCTGATCCTGCAATTATTCTCTGTATTCCCTGGCTCCACAGCTGGGCTTCCTTCCCCAGCTGTAGCCATCTAGGAGTTACATGTTTTAAGTAAGCTACTCATCTAAGTTTTGTCCACCATCAGTAGAGAGAAGTAGATGTTGGCCAGAGGCAATTCATCCCACTCTAAGGGATATCTAAGGTACAATGAATAACTCATGCTCTGGAGGTGCCTCCACCCCTCCTAGGACTAGAAGTGGACCCCACATACCTAACATTTAGGTGGCCTCAGTTAAGCGAGATGAATGGCCTGACATTTGACCACACCAAAATACCATGTTTACTTGACCCAGGGCTGCTAAGCAAACCCGAGGCTCTGTATCATTCACCAGGGCTCTGCAAGGGCCGCTTTTCTTCCCCAGGCTTTGTGTCACTTTCAACATTTATCAATGAGGATTTAACAGATTCTTCTCTTTTTTTCCCTGGCTCATTGCTGGGGACATTAAATGGGATAGGGTCAAGACCAGCCATTTAGGGTGTCCACAAGAAACAAAGCTGTTTGATGTGGAATCTCCTTTTAGGACTCCATTTGGAAACCAATTACAAACCCCATTTATTTAATGTGCACCATGTTGATTTTGGATGGCTCCACTTTATCCATTAGGATGCCGTGTGATATGAAGCCAAATGCTTTTGAGAAGTTTGACCAACTTAAGAATAAGTGTAGAGGGTGACAGCTGGCCTCCCTGAGACTGATGGGCTTTGAGGGCAGAAAGGATTATCACGACCAGGGGTCTGACCTCCTGAGCAACATCGGCTATAAAATTTCATCCATTAGGCTCCTTTGAAAATCACAACTATAAATCTTTCAGGTCCAATTCTTTTACACAGCCTCCTTGGAAGCACCACAGCTGCTCAGAAAGCTCAATAGGATGCTGGTGGGGTCGGGGAGGGAAGGGTCCGGCTCCAGCTGTACTCAGGTCTCTCCTACCTGAGTTGACCTGGCAGCAGACTCCCAAAAGGATTCGTATTTTCCACACTGCTAATTTTAGGCCTTTGCTTTCCAGCACCCACAGACTTGGAGAGACAGCCCTCTGCCTCGCTGCAGCTTAAATGCTTTCTAATGGCCTCAACCCAGAGATTTACACTGAGCCAACTCACTTTGAAACCCTTCCATAAAAACGCCTTCTGCAAACAGATTTGTTTCATTATCGTTGGGCCTGAAAGTGCCTGAAGTAACAAACAACTTCAGACTCCTTCAAATTTATTGTGGCACTAGGTTTGCACTTCATTTAAATCCTGTGTACCTGGGTGCATGTCTCATGGGGGGACAGGCAGGAGAGGGTGGATGGAGAGCCCTGGTGCAAAGTATCAGTGATTATGGTGCAATAAATATTGGATGGATATTGGATATGATAACATCTATTACGGCCTTATGAAATATTGATAGCGTCTGAATACATATTGCCTCCTGAACAGCTCGTTCTGGAGTTGTTTAATGAAAGACATCTGTCGTTTTATCCTTGAATCTACATGCAGGCCAAGTGTAGCCTCTATCCTCACTGTAATCTCGGTAAGGGCTTCCAGAGCCGTAAGGAAATGGCACGAAATACTCAGGCTCACCTATCCGGAGGGGTGGAGGGGAGAGAGACAGAGACTGTTTTATGTACACTGAGTCTTTCATTTTGGAAATGAATTAACTTTGTGCTCCTCTGAAATCAATCCCTGCACAGACAACTGGCTTTAATGGGACCAATAAAAGATTGCGTAGGCTGCCGCGGCGAAACGGTGGGAGAGAATGGGGACTCCCAGGAAAATCAGCTCATCCTTCAGACTTTTATCCCTGATGGTGCGCTTCTCGCCATTTAACCCTGTGTGTAGCACTGGGGCACAACACCCCTCCCCTGCGTGATCCAAACACGCTAATCCACGATACAAATTCACCCCAAATATCCAACGTATTCCCAAATTAATGACACGCGGTGTTATTTCTCACCTTGTAAGGTCTCTCCAGGCATGCCTGCGCATGCATACACACAAGCACCCCATACACTTGATTATTTTTATCTTTACACCACAGAATTCACTTTCCTTTTAACACGTCTGCCTGCACAAAGCCCAGCCTCCCCTGCTCAGCTCCTCCCAGCACAGGGAAACCAAAGCACACCATCTCCATGAGCCTTTCGCTGGGGGAGCTCTGATTCCCTCTTTCCTCACGTACAAAACCCAAATGCCCCGTCACACACAGCTGTGTGGAGATACAGGTCTGCGATACACGGCAGTGACACCCCCCAAAGGCTTTTCTACTGCGTGGAGGTTTGAATGCAACCCCACACACAGCTTTCTGCTGCCACTTGCACACTGTGCCATCTCGTCCATTCTCCTCTTGGCCCCTCCTTCAAACTGGACAGCTAAATTTTGGGGGAAAAAAAAAAGAAAAAAAGTTGTTTTCCTTCCATAACCCTCTTCTTACTCTCTTGGGGAAAGAAACATTTCTCTGCATGTCCTACAGCATCTTCACGAAAGACGGGCAAGCCTTGTACGAGGATATGTCCTGAAATCCTGTCCCAGGGACAAAATTCGCACAGGTTTCCCAGGGGTGGGGAAATTTCAATGCACAACAGTGACCCTCTTTGGTCATCTCCTGGTTGTGTCTAGAGCAAACCCAGAGACATTCCCCTGGCAAAGGACATACTCCCTGTTGATCCTGGGAGCAGAAGGTGACCCTCTGTTGCGAAGACAGAGCGGGGTAGCGCCCAGAAGAGAACCGTTTGGCACCCGCTGCTCTTGGCCAGGTCAAAGTTCCCACAAAGAGCAGTGCACCAAGCCTGTGTCAAGCAGACTGAGCTGAACCTTTTATTCCTCATTTTCTGTTGTGGTGTCAAAG
This sequence comes from Fulmarus glacialis, assembly GCF_000690835.1. NCBI lineage: Eukaryota > Metazoa > Chordata > Aves > Procellariiformes > Procellariidae > Fulmarus > Fulmarus glacialis. The sequence goes on from NW_009186831.1 coordinate 20,307, forward strand.
CTGAATCAAGAGGAATGGGAGGAAAATGTGCTGTCCTCAGAAGCCAGATATAATTGAAGAGCGGCGACCTTTCCTCGCCTGCGGAGAGAAGGCGTACCATGAAAGTGTAGTACAGGGCAGTTTTGGCTCGCTTGCTGTGCTTTGTCCCCGTTCAGTCCTCATCGAGGGCAGCCTTCACTTTATGGGTCCAGCTGCTTGCTTTGCAGATGGGAACACGCATTTCTGCCATTCCTGCCCTGAGCCACAGCCCCAGGAAACGGGACAGACCTCCCAGGCTTGACCCCAGCAGCTCCTACCCAACCCTGAGGCCAACCCGATGACTAAAGCAACACAGCAAAAAGTTCTTAGAAACCAGGCACCACGTGTTTTTCTTTCCAGATTGGTAATTCTAGATGTTGACACCTGGGTGCTGCTAAATAGGACAAGGCCAATGGGAGCATCAACAAACAGCCTTTCCTCTTGCCTGGGCAGAGCCTGCAAAGCTGATTTCACCCATTTAACCCCAGGTTGTGACTGTAAAACTGGTCCATGGACCTGCCTGTCAGCATCCTCCCCTCCTGTCCCTGCTCACACACACTCATCTGGAATGAATCCTTTCACCTTTGGTCTTAACTAGAAAGGATAAACAGCGGCCCAGGGACCGCCAAACTGAGCCTCCTCAATTGTCTCCCCAAGGACGAGAACCCTCATGAAACCTTATTTCCCAATGTTTATTTCCCCCCCAACACAGGATCCTTCCACTGAACCATGGGACACGCAGGGCAACATCCAAAGAGGAATCAGAAATGAATGTGATACCTCAGACACACGTTTTCTGCAGCACCTCGTAAGATCAATAGCTGCTTACAAGCAACGCTTCCCTGGGAACATTTTCCCCCACTGTGAACCGACTTATCCATCGAGCAACAGCCAGAGTCACTGAGGAGCAATACAACAGCTCTCCCACAATTTGTTACCACGTAGGAGAGTCTACTGTATTTACAAAAACAACACGCGGCACTCCCCTGCTCTCTGAATTAATGATGGGTGCGATTGTGTTTCTCTTTACTTACTCAGCAGGAGGAATCCCAGCGTCGGAGCCACCTCTGCTCTTCATGCAGGGAGGCATCTCCTCCACAGCCTGGGCATGAGAAAAAATACAAAGCTCTGTAAAAACATTATCAGAGCTGTTTCTTGGTCCTGTCCCTTTGCACTCGTTCAATTTTCATCTATATGGGCTGTGAGGCAGGAGCAACACCTCACTCCATGCTTGTATAGAGACCAGCCCCAAGAAGATCTTAAGAAAGGCGTGAGAGTACAAAGGTAATGCAGGTGACAGATGATAACCCATTTTTGTTGGTTTTTTTCCCTAGTCTCATTTCTTAGTCTCAAATGTGTGTCTGTCTTTAGTGAAAACTCAGCTTAGCATTATAAGCTTAGCTTCTTAAGAAATTGGCTCAATTTTAGCATTTTATAAAAATGAGAGTAAGATCTTGCCTCTTCCAGTAAATTATACCACTCTCTATTTGAGGTTTCAAACCAATTCAGTGAACACCCTGAAAGCTCTTATGTGGACATTTCTTACTACGGTAACTTAAATGGGGTATTAAATAGCATCTTCAGTTAAATCAATGCAAGTTTAAATAGTTGTGTAAGAAAAATAAACCCATGCTCCTCCTGACCATTTATCCACTCCCTAGATTACTTTCCCAGCCCCAGTTTGGGAGCAAAGTGCTCCAGGCTCTCAGCTCACCCATCTCCAAGCAAGATCAGATGCAAGCGGTTAACTGCAGGTTCAGCACTGATGTGGTGTTGCCCTTTCCCCATCTCAAAGAGACTGGTCCATAGGCTCAACTCATCTCTGTCCAGCCTCTGGTTAAGGTTTTCTCTCTGAGCATGCACACCATAGAGACAGCAGCTGAAAACAACCATTCGTCCTCTCCCATCCCACCCTCCTTCACCTTCCTTCTTCCGCGACAGCGTATTTCTCCTACCTCCCTCTGTCAACCCTTTTTCAATGGCATTTCCCTTCCTGCTGCCAAATGGATGCTTAGGAGCATGGAGACAGTAAAACATTGCTCTAATGTCCCTTGCTGATGCATAGTCTCCTCCCATTATTGGTATAGCAGCATCAGGTTATACGCTGTTAATAGCCTTTCCACTTGTTTATAGCTTCTCTGGCATCATTCCTGGATTTAGCACTGCTGTTTTATTTCCCCTCACTGCTTTGGGGACGACCTCCCCTCGAGCAACGGGACTCGCGTGTCATGTGTGCGACGTGTAATTCAACATGCGGGAGCTGGTGGGGGGCATTACCAGCAACCAGCACATCAAAAACACATTACAACAAAGCCGGCGAACCTCATCTTGGATGGGGTGGGGTTTGGGGGGAAAGGGATTTTTTAATTTTTTTTTGTGGAGGGAGTGAATAATTCATAGGCAAACCATTGACATGATAAATTCCTCCATTTCTCCTCTTTTGTGAATTGACAGCGAACAACTTTCCAATTCCTCCCCTCTGCATTTTCATTATCCAGAATTATTCACTAAACAATTGCTTGGAATAATTCTGGGGAGCAAATTCTCTGCTGGGGACATCAGCACTGACGTCAGTGGAATTAGCACCAGCAGGAGCTTTGGTTCAGAGGCAACGGGCCGTCCACAAGCCTTTCATCACGAGGATTTGGTCTCTAGATTTTGAGCCATGCTGATTAGCTGTGGCAGAGCAGAGAGGTTTTCTCTTCCATTAGACAAGCAGAGTTCTGCAAATCAGGTTTTCCACCGTGAATACTTATGTTTACAAATTAACAGGGGTTGAAATTGCTGAGATGCAATGATATATCGCATTGGCGCTTCCAGCAGCACTTCTGCCAGCGTATTTCATCTCCAGCCCTGCAGGACAAACGGGAACAAAGTGGGATTTCTCATTTCCATTTCAACTGCCGCAAATGAGCCCTGCCCTTTCCAGGAACACTCCGCACAGTGCCGTACCGGCTCTCTGAACCCACCACCAGGCTCACCGGTACAGCTCACTGCCTTTGATATTCATGGGAAGTGAAAGAAAACAACTGAAAGTTTGCTTTTTAATTTCATGGGAAATTTTGAAAGTGGCTTTTGCTCGGTGCTGCGCTTCGTTTATTCACTTACAGACTGACCCAAACCCCATACGAACAACTGAATGTCTTCAGTATACCACAGCTCTGACTCAGAAACTCCTTGATATTTATCTGCCTGCAGTTTCCAATAAGTTAAAGCCGGCTGACCTAAAATACCAAATTCCGAGGGAGCTCTCTGGCTGATGACTCCCGGTATCTGACAGCAATTGTCTGGGGTGTATTTTCTGTATTTATTTATTGTAAATGAGATAGCTGACACCATGAGATCATAAGCAATTTCCAGCTCTCTCCAAATCACCAGTAGGGTTCCAGTTCCCAGCCTCAAACAGCATCAATTCTGCTGCAAAACTTTCTGTGCTGATTGTCAGTAATTTGCAACACAACTTGGAGGGAGAGAATTGTCTGCAGTTCTCCCCTTCACCTTCTCATGAAAATCAGCCCATGTTGGGCAGGCCAACCAGACTGTCATGACTGTAAAACATCTACAAATCTGGGGATCTGACTCGGTTCTTTGAAATGTTTTAGGTCAGTGGCAAAATGTGAATGTCATATCCCTATTTCCAGTTCTACCCTGGTGAGGATATTAACTTCTTTGGTCATTTCTCTGATTCAGCATCTGCTTTCCCCACATCAGGTCCCTGCATTTGGATGTAGGTTAATTCCTGTCACCATCCTCGACCTGTGTGTTTACACAGTTGACAAAATAATTTCCCACAAGTGGCAATGATTCATAGACGCAAATCTGATTTCTGCAAAATCCGGGATCTTTCCTTGCTGCTAAAACTCTCTAGTTAAAAGTTCTCCAACTGCAGAGAGGAGAATTTCACGCCAAGGAAACACAATTGCAGACCAGCAAGCTTTACTTCTGCGGTGCTCAGATAATTGCCCGAGCAAGCTGGAAAGAGCTTCCTGTACAGCTGAAATCTTCAGACGCTTTCCTCTTTACATCCCTCCTTTGGTGCCCCGCTTCCACCCCCTCCACCGCCTTGCAGCAGGGCTGCATGAACCTTGCTAACAATCTGGTAACCCGTTCCCCTTAGATGCAAGAGTTCCTCGTACGCTCCCGTACCAAGCGCAAGCGTCCCACAAGGGATGCCGTGCCTGCGGACCCCGCAGCCGACACGTAAACCTGCTCATCCCGTATTTTAACAAAGGATCAAGAGACATCCATGGGTTTATAGTTTCAATCTCACTCTCTTTAAGAGATGCATCCCTGTACTTCAGAATGACTCATTTCTGGTACGGGACAGCTTTTCCTGCCCACCACCCTCCCATTCTGGTGGTGTGGAAAATCCCAACTCAAGTTCAAGTCCCCCAGCCATGTCATTGACCGTCAAACACTATCTACTCCTTTATGCTTAAGCCAAACAAATACAAGCCTCAAGGACAGAAAGCGAGAAAGAAGTGAAATCCCAGCCGCCTTATTTAGTCCCAGACAGCCCAGCCCTGCTCTCCCCTCACTAGCACAGGCTACCCCAGGTGCTTGGGGTGCAGCAGAGCTGGGGCATCACCTGGGATCAGACTGCTGCCTGGGAAAATGCAGTTGGCTGATGCAAAGGTGATCATCCCTTAGTCAGTTTTTGTTTGTTTGTTTTTGTGGGGCGTTGTGGTGTTGGGGGGGGGGTTCAATAAAAATAGTATATAGGACCTGATGCCTCGGTTTCCTCATTTGGGGCAGGTGACATGATGGCTGAGGTGAGGGTGCGAAGCTCAGGGATTGACAGGAAAGTCTAGGCATAAAGAGATAAAGCCCAGATTTTTTTGACACGTAACCCCTGCTGACACTGAGGGTGGGTAAAGCCCTTTCAAACCAGCAGGACCCACATTGTGCTGCTCCGTGCAGTCACCAGGGCTAGAGCCGGGAAGAGAAGCCACCACCACCACTGGCAGGGTGCTATGGGCTTGTTAGAAACACAGGGCTCCTCAGCCCGGCCACAGCACCATGCCAACATGGTCACACTGCTGCCGAAAGCTAATATCTCAGCACAAGGTTGCAATGCACAGTGCCAACAGACCCTAAATTGAAGCTCACGGTGACACCGGGAGCGGAACCCGGAGCAGCCCCCAGGCACGCAGCTCCCCGCTCCTTCCCTGACCTCCACACATCCAGCACCGTCTGCAGGCAACGTCCCCACCAGAGCCACAGGTCTGACGTGTGCTACAATACAGCCTGTCTGCTACGGGAAAGCAGGAAAAACACTTCTCGCACCCGCTTCGCCGGGGCCCAGAGGACAAATCTTCCCAGCTCGGGGCAGGAGATGCTCGTGTGCCTCCTGGCCTCGCTCAATGTGTTTGCAAATCCTCCTGGTGTCAGCTGGCTCTAGGCATCCTGCAGCAGGGAGAGATGGTCTCCATCAATATTCAAGACACACAGAGACAGGGAGAGAGGAGACAGGCAGGGAGAGCCTCTCTGCCACAGCCAGATGAATGAATCTTGCTCGGAGGCAGAGCAGGAGGGTGGTTGTTTGCAGGGTCTGTGTTCTGCCGCAGGCACCAACCAAGCTCTGCTCTTACAGACTCCTTTCGTCCCTATCCACGGCCACCCTCCATCGGCATTGTGTCCCAGCCCAGGCCCGTGGATCGTGACCGGGGGCCCTGGAGCCGTTCCAGGGCTTTGCACACTACAAAGAAACCCTGGTTCTTTTAATTAGCCGGAGAATGTAAATGAGCACGGCGTGTGCCCAGGCCCCTCCTGCAGAGCCCAGGAGAAAGTGTCACACGCTTCTGGGATCACTGTCAGTAGATGAAAAAGCCGTTTGGCACCCAGGCTGCCGCGGCGGGCTCGCAGGCAGGCGCCGTGGGGCAGCATGAGCCGCAAGCACCCGCTGCAAGCGAGACCAGCCAGCTCCCACACCAGCTCCCTGGCATTAAAATCCCTGGGAGCTACATGCACCCTCAATCAGGGACCACCCACCATTGCTTGTGGGGTCCACGGAGGAATCATTCCGCAGGACCAAGACCAGTGTCTTGGTACCACCACCATCTTCTCCCCATCCATCCCCACACATTACTGGTCATTGGTCCCACCACCCAACCCCAACCCCCTATCCATCCTTTCCCCTACGTGCTCTTCTATCCATTTCTTGAGCGCCTTTTCAGTCGGTCTCCGCTTGTTTAAGATCAGAAAGTCAGCGTTTGTCTTCTCTCATCCACTCTGCAGGGGTCCCTCCATCTAGGAGGGGATAGAGGAGGATGCAGACAAGCATCCTGTGAGAGCAGGACCAAACAAACTCACCCGCCCTGTGCCTGGGAAGGACCCACCCGTTCCCACTGTGCGGCAGAGAACAGAGGGGGCTGGAAGGGCTTTATTAGGGGGTCCCAGGCTGGGACCCGGGGCAGCCAGATGCCCATAAGGGCCCTTTCAGAAACATCAAAGGGCCCTTGATTAGGTCCATACCAAGTTCTCCTGCTGCTTGGAAAACGGTAGGTTTATGCGTTGCTGGCTTTCAGCTTCAGTTTAATCCTCTCCTTCTGTTACAGAATTAAAAGCGACTGGTGCTGCAGAGGAGCAAAGAGTGCACCAGAACGGAGCCAGTGACCCATCGAGCACGTGAGACTAATGAATATAGACCCTAATTATCACTGACCCAAGACAAAGTCCCTATCCTCCTTTTACTGGGTGCAGTTCATACTACTCCAAAAGGCCAGGCTGAGCCATAATTTACATTTTATTTACCCAACAAATACCAGCCAGGCACCAGTGCTGGAGCACGGGGCAGAATAGCTCAGTCTGGGCACTTGCCCGAGCCCTGGGCTGATGTAGCAATGCTGGTACAGGCAGTGCCCAGGTATCATCATCAGTCACTGCAGCATCTTTTGATTCAAGCTCTACAAGACAGCGTCCTTCAAAGAGGCCAAAACAGCAAGGGAGATCAGACAGGACCTGGACTACAACCTTCCCAGCCCCAACTCCCCCGCACCGTCCTCTGAAACAGAGACCATGAGTCAAACTTTGCTGCTTCCCCCCGTCCGCCTTACACCCTCGCTCCTCTCAGCTCTAATTAAAAGGAAGGAAAGTACACACTCAAAGCAAGGAGATGCATCCTGTGGTGCAACGGGACCGAGACGCCTCATTTCCTGAGGGCATGGTCCTTCTGGGATCAGGAGGGTCCTTCTGGTGGCACAGGGAGAGAAGAGCCTCGGCAGCGAGGTGAAGCCACGGCGTGCTCCGGCAGCTTGGCTGGCTCTCCAGCCCTCATTACCATGTCGTGCTCCGGTTGGCACCGCTGATGCTGTGGTGCTCTGGAGCACCCTTATCTCTCCAGGAGAGGCTCTCATGGCAGCCCTTGAGCACTAGGAAATGAAGATACTCAACTCACTGATACTGCTCTGCAAATCAATTAGAGGGGGAGGATGGGAAGGGGAACAGCTTGTCCCTGCCTGTCACTCCACGGAGGCTTTGCCCTTCACTAGTGACAGCTGATTAATTCCCAACCAAGCCTGGGCAAAACTGGTGCCCCCGCCTGATGCACAGCAGGGAAACCACCAAGAAGTTTAGCTCCTGCCTACAAATGACCCACTGGGGAGGCAAGAGCCACCAGGCAGCATGGGGGTCCCCAGGGCACAGAGGTCTTGGATCACACGGTACATGAGGTATGTTCCATGCCATTAGGGCTGTGAATCTGTGAACTTGCACCGCCAGGAAGCTCGTGCAGGCTGGGCTGGCCGTTTCCCTTGGGTAAGAGAAGGAGCCATTGCCAATGCCCAGAGCCGGCGGTGCCATCCTTGCTGTGCGCAGGAGGAGGGATGGCAGCAGATATGGGAAGTTTGGGCACCTGGAGATGGACCCAGGCTTGCTGAGGTCCCAGTGCAATGAAAACATGGTGGCAAGATGGGCTCCCAGCCCCATGGCGGGAGGCTCCAGGTGGACCCCCACCAGCTCCTGCACCTACAGCAGAGCTTTTCCCCAGGCTGCTCGGGTGGGAGAAGGACACCGAGGAGGAGGGGATAGGAGATAGGTGTCTGCACGCCTGGCACAGCCCCTGCGTCCAGACACCCACGCAGGGCTGCAGGGTGCCCCCTCCCTCCTCTCCCCTCCCGGCAGCGCAAGGCACCAACCTGCCCTCCTGGATGCTGCTTTTCTGCTGGCGGTTTGTGAGTCACATCACTGATGTCACCTCCCCGCGTCACCGGAGCTCAGAGATGGATTTAATGAGCCTTTGTTTTCTTCAGCTAAGAAAAACCTCAAAGCAGCTTAGTCTCAAGCATCCTGAGGAGCCAGCAGGTCTCTCTGCTGCTGCCACTGTCCCGAAGGAGGACAGATATAACTGGAAGAGGGTCCAGCAGGCTGGCTGACAGCGAAAGCAGAGCGTCAGAGATCTGGGGGACAACGTGCCAAAGTCACACAAAGATGCCTTTGTCCTCACCAGAGCCTGCTACATGCCACCCTCCTCACGGGACATGGTAGGTGACATCCTGCTATGCCATGCACTGCCCTGAGTGAAGCCACATGCTGGAACAAGGGAGAAGAGGCAAAGTGGTGGTGGCACCGTGCCCGCAGTCAGGGGACCCGGCGGCACCTCTGAGGGCTCCTACACAAGACGCTGAGATGTCGGCCGTTGCTCCTGGCTGGCATTCATACGTGCATGCTGGCATTCACCCTCTGACACCGTGCTCTTGTCCTGCAGTCTGGGGCCACCAGCCCCAAGAGGCAAGGCCACGCTAGCTTCTTTCTTGGGCTGCAGCTTTTGTAACGCAAGTCACAGCCGGGGACCGAATCCTGATTTACACCGGTATAGAGGGAAATTTAAGCCTCTAGTGTTTTAAATCCAGAGGAACAAATCCTTGCAAAGCAGAAGGGAACAAAATTCATTTATAAAAATCCGGGGAAATGAGGAGCGGTTTTCTCTCTTTTATGAAGGTCACTAAGAAGGGAAGCATCACGTGAGGTCCCTGGGAAACCAGTAATGTAAACAGTCAGCGGACAGAGGGCATCTTCTATTAATGAAGGTGTCTTGCCAAAATACATAGGCATCATATAAATTATTAGATAATGAAATTCCAGTTAATTTGCTGCCTGGTCAGCCACAGCCCTCCTGCCATGCTCCTGAGCCCAGCCAATAACATCAAGAAAGGATTACATTGGTACTAGGGCAGCTGGTCGACTCCATTCAGAAAACGGCACCTTCTCCAGGAGGAGGTGGGGTGAAGGCTGCAGCCCCACGGCTGGGTCACGCACCGCTGCTCTCCCACGGCACGATGGGTGTCCGTGGCTGCAGTGCAGGTCCTCGAGAGCCAAAAGTGAGGATTCTCCACTAGTTTGAGGACAAGGAGCCAAATATTTTTTTTCAGAGGCTTGCTTGGTAAGTCTCACTTTCCCAGGGGCTCTAGAGAGCTGCTGATGTGCAAAGTCTCTAGCCGGTGGGAGTCTGTCACCTCTCAGCATGTTTTAGGGCTGAAACAGGCTGGAGTCATAGCGCTGCAGCCCAGAAAAAGGCCAGAAAAATCCGAGGCAATTCAATTTTCCTCTATCTCACTGCCATAACCTCCAGCTCCAGGCTCAATGCACCCATTTCATCTCAACCAGTGTCCTGCCCTCAGGAGCGGCCAACAGCAAATGCCTTGGGAAGGACACAAGAAGGGGATGACTACGGAGGGGCACTTTCCAAAAAGTCTCTTCCAGCCCTTAGCATTTGCAGCTTTGCAGTGAACAGCCTTGGACGGATCCTTCTGCTCTCGGACTCCTCTTCCCACCTTGCCCACAGCTCTCCCCTCTCTCCTTCTGGGATTGCAGACAAGGACAGGGGTTGTTTCTGTTCACTGGGACCTGGAGGGGGTTCCCAGAGGACACGGAGATGACAACCACCCCCCTTTGCTCTAGTGATGCCTTGATCCCATGGAGAGATCCCATGGAGAGAAAGAGACCCAAGAGGGGGAAGGCTGGGGGCATCTTTCCCTTCAAAAAAGGCTGCAATGATTGAAAGCAAATACAAGGTGCAGGATCAGGTTCTGCACCTACAACCTGGAGTAGGTTTCAAGTACAAATCCTGTTATAACTCCTTCCCATTACCCTTCTCCCTCTGCTGCTCTGATATATTGGCGCTTCATAGCTCCAAATATTCAGCATGCTCCATGTAATTTTAAAACCATTATGTAAGCTGCTCTCTCCCCCCATCTCTTGATGTCTCCAATTGGTGTGTCAGAATGTAATTAGCTTTTGATGGGATGTTAAGATTTCTTGAGCTCCTGTGGAGAGGCAGCATGGGGAGAGGTGAGGCAGCGGATTGTGATTGTCACTCCCCATGGTAAGTGCTTGAAGACCCTGGAAGACTCATTTACAAAAATATAAAATAAAATAAATAAAAAAAAAAATCCAAAAGCAACAGACCCAGTAGGCTTTAGTTTAATTGACTGAAATCACTGAGATTTTTTTACCTCTCTGCTTTCTCCTGCTTGGAGAAAAATGGAAATTAACTGTCTCGTGACCGACAGAAGAGTGCCATGCTGTGGTAACGGTCAGGGCTCTACTGCAAATCCAGCTCCTCGAGAGGCTGAGAAAGTCCTGTCTGAGCTGTTCATTCCTGCATTTCTGACCGAGGCTATGCTGCAAGCTCGGCTGCTGCAACCAATCTCATGAGCAGTCCTCCATCCGTACCAGGACTAAGTCCTCCAGCAGTTCACCACAAACCCACTGACGCCCAGCCGTGCCACCAGCTCCCTTGCCAGGGCAGGACGCTCCACCCAAGCAGCTGTCCTGGTTTCAGCTGGGATAGAGTTACATTTCTTCCTAGCGCTGTGTTTTGGATTTAGTATGAGCAGAATGTTGATTACACACTGATGTTTTTAGTTGTTGCTAAGTACCCTGCTAGTCAAGGACTTTTCAGCTTCCCGCGCTCTGCCAGGTGCACAAGAAGCTGGGAGGGAGCAGAGCCAGGACAGCTGGCCCAACTGGCCAGCGAGGTATTCCATACCGTATGACATCACGCTCAGTATATAAATAAGAAGCCAGGAAGTAGCAATCACTGTTTGGGCATTGCTTGGCAGGTGGTGAGCAACTGCATTGTGCATCACTCATTTTGTATGTTCTATCATTATTATTATTATTATCATCATCATCTTCCCTTCCTTTTCTGTTCTATTAAACTGTCTTTATCTCAATCCACCAATTTTACTTTTTTCCCCCGATTCTCTCCGCCGTCCCATTGCAGGGGGAGGGGAGTGAGCGAGCGGCTGTGTGGTGTTTGGCTGCCGGGTTAAACCACAACAGCAGCAGAAAGGGCAGGGAGAGGTGATAGTTTCCTGCAACCACATTTGCAACAGCACATCTGCTCACGGCAAAGTGCGATCCACAGCCTATCTCCAAACAAGATGACACTGGAAATCCAGATCTGCAATTTAGGGGTAGTTTGGTATCTCTGAACAGAGTGGCAATCTCAGCTGCCATCGCTGCTGGGGCTGAGCTCCTTCGGCGCTTAGCAAATCTCCACCGCAGTGAGGCAGGACAGCAAAGTTACTGCATCTCACAGGTGGGAGACAGACACACCAAGACACGGGGTGCTAGGTTTTCACCAGGAAGCAGCATTTACCAGCAAGGCCAGATGTTTCAGCATCTAGTTTGTCATCCCTGAGTCCTTCTGTGGCTCTGGCTGTGGGATCCCACTAGAAGAAACAGGACCCGGGGGTTCTGCAAAAGGACGCAAGTCCTTATTCAGGTAAACCGTGTGGGAGGTGGGTGTTTCAGGGCTTATGGCCCCAGCCTTAGATGCTGCAACATAGAAATCTGTCATGGAGCTTTTACAAAAACAAATGCACGTTGGTGTCACTTTTCCAACCCCACAGAGAGAATATGATGGAGAGCTGCAGGACCTGTGCCCTAACCGGGCATGCAGGAAATACCACATTTTCAGAGATTTCTCCACATTCTTCCCCACTAGCTGAACCCTGTGAGGGTCTAAAACAAGGCTGGCAATTCCCCCAGAACAAGTTTTCGGCAATCTGGCCGGGCCTAAACTTTCACAAGAGCATCTGCCCCGGCCAACGACAGCACATCGAGCATTTACATACCTACAGATGGTGCTTATATCACTGAGCAGCATGTTTATCCACACACCAGCCCTGGCCCAGAGCCCACTAGAGTCATCGGATGCTTTTCATTAACTTCAACGGGCTGTGGATGAGGTCTGTTTGGTCAGAGTCTCCACCGATGCAGAGGCACTCACATGAATCCTACAGCTCAAGCACGCGTGCGTTCAGATCAGCCACATAAACACTTCCCAAAAACAAACCTGCCACACACTCCCCATGAATGCATGTGGCCTGATATTAATACACCTCTGGTGCTGAATTAGTTGATGATGTGAAACACAGACACATCCAATACAATAATGAGCCATTCCCATCAAATGCCAATTCAACTGGATAATGGGCCATATTGATTGCTTCAAGGGCCAGACCCATTTCACTTGTCCTTTTAATGATTATTGTGACATTATCTATATTATTTCTGCTCAGCAAAATTAATTCCTCTCTCCCCACCCCTGTCCCTCTGGATGCGAGTCCATTCAAGTCTCCATATAAAGACACTTCTGCAAGGACTGGACCTAAATTCACTTCTAAAGCGTTGTCAGGCAATTGGATTTTGTTTCTCTAATACTGCCACTGACATTAATGGAAAGAAAACAATAAATGTAGCTGGTCACCTAAGTAGTCAGCCTCCCCTTTCATAGCTCTGCTGACATTTCCATCTCCAGCCTGGACAGTAATGCATTCCATTTTAATTTTAGCAAATGCTTTCTTTATGATCAGAGACATTTTTCATTTGTACTTGTTTGCATCTCCCTTAAAATTCAATATTTCATTTGGGGATGCAGGGTTATTGCCTGCTCCTCAAAATAAAGCATATGTGGCACAGGGATATTTCAAATTATTTTCTCCGGTTTCCTCCACTCAAGAGCAGCAATTGCCTTTCCAGCTGCTCCTGGGAGCGGCCGAGAGGAGTCAGTCCCAGTCCCTGTACACTGCACCGTGCATCTCAGCAGCGGGGCCACGGAGGAGACATGGGACTTCTTGGGGCTGCCCTATACAGGATCACCCAAAAAAAAAAAGCAAAAAGAAGGGCTTGAACAAGCTTTTGTTACCCTGGGCCAAACACACCTGCAGCTGCATTTATTCCTGTGAGCAGAAGCTGTACGTCCCTGCAGTTTCAGCCGTACAAAACTCCTACAGAAGTCACGCGTGCAGATGCAGGCAGCCGCTGTTTCAGGGACAGCTCTGTCCTAACACACCGACCTCCCCCGTCTGCCAAACTGCCAGAAAGCCACGGACATCGGAGGCTGGGGGAGCTCAGGACCCCTGCTGGCTTTAGATATTTGTAATTCTTTATTCTGAGAATAAAGCTAATGAGATTCCTTTGCAGCAATCTGCTCCCCCCTTCCCTGCCAGGTTACCCCAACGAGGTTTGGGCAGGGGCAGGTGGAGCTTCCACGGCATGTGCATGAAGGGGGTGCGATTGGGAGACTTCAATCCCCCGTTTTGGGGTCCAGGTCTGTGGCAGACCCCAAAAAGGCATCAGACAACATCTAAGCATTGTGCCCCAGAACTGTTCACTACCAGAAGTAGTTGCCTCAGAAATATATGGTACCTTGACATTCACACACTCTTAAAACAAGCACCCACCAGTCTTACAACCTACCTGGAGAAAATGGGCAGGCGGTTTGCAACGTGCAGCATCTCCTCTGGCCTGGGCAGCTTACAGCCAAGCGCCAGTGGCTCCTCTCTCTGCTGTGCCCTTCCCAAGTGTCCGCTCCAACCCCCATGGCAAACCCCGGTTCCTTTAAAGGCTGCCTCTGGGACCCAGGCGTCTCGGAGGATAATTACCAGATGCTCTTACCTGAATACCTCTCTGATCTCTGGCACTAAATAAGAATTGACAAGAGAAGAGGGTTGGATATATACATAGCTATTTTCTAATTTTCTGAGCAAATTTGGTTAAAGCTGCTGAACAAGAAAGCCTGAAACCTCAATAACAGAGCAACCAGACAGGCAGAGGAGTGACAAGAGCTCTGAACTCAAACATGGTTCTGCCCTGACCTAGAGGGACCATTTGAAAAGCTGAAGGAGATGTTTGTCCTCCCTTGGCCATTACATCAAGGCTGATGAGAAAGGCTTCCCAGCAAAGAGTTTTTTACAATATAGTTATATCTCCGCCGGGGCCCAGTACAAAACTCCTCGAATGGTCTGATCCATCCTTTGATTGCCTTGAGTCAACAAAACAGAGGGAAAGGTTTTGCATACGGGCTGCTAAAGGTTTTGTATGCTGGAGACTGTGCCTCCCTGTGCATATAGACCTTGAATAATTATAAAACACGTGCGGGTAGGAGGAGCCCCTTTGGCAACCTGTGTGCTTGCACAGGAGGACGGAAAGGGACCTTAGTTGGATGTATTTCTGCAAGATGAAAGTGGCCAGCACTGGAGTTATTCTGAGAGCAGGAATCAACACAAGAGCTTGTCTCCCAGCTTCTCTGATCTCCCGTAACAACAGCACAGAACAAAAGGTTTTGTCTCTGTTGAAGAAAGGGAGGGGTGTCCTAGTTCCTGCGTACCCGCCTTGGCAGCTGCGGCACTGGGATGCGGCCGCTCTGCCTTGTCTCTCTGTTGATTGCTGTTGCCTGCAACAGGTCTTTGGGAGCAGTAAGCTTGAGGGAAGGTACCTGGGCAGGGGGAACAGATTCCCCCGGCGTATGAATCAGAAGCAGCCCATGGAGCTGCTGGGGGAGTAAGGCACTGCTCAACGTCAGAGCAGCAGGGCCTGCCCAGAAGAAATTTTGCCTTTATTATCCACATCCATGAATTTCTGATGGGCGATGCAGCAGCTACGCTCTTTC
>NW_009186831.1:35247-48298 GCF_000690835.1 Fulmarus glacialis
CAGAGCCACCAGCCTGTGTGGCGCACGTCGGCAGGCCAGATCCGCCCATGCCCCACGTACATGGCTGTAGCACTCTTAGCTGAGGAAAGATCTGGCAAAGCTCTCTTGAAGCCATGTCTGTTGTGCCGTTCTTTTGCTTAACTCATTTCTGGTAGCTTTCCAGGACTATTATCTTACTCATGGGTTTAGGGTTCATCTAAGATGCTAGGATTTGTTACCTCCTCTCTTCTGCTGTCTTGCTTTCTCCCAGGCCTGGCTCTCTCACACCCATAAATATCTCTATTTTGGTTTCCAGTACTAGGAATTTCATTCTAATCACTCACCTTCTTCAGACACAACAGATGTAATGCAGTTGTTTAACATTCATAGATCCACTAGCTCTGCTCCTTCATGTATTTATTAGGCAGTGCCGGAAAACACCACCCATCGCGGGCGTCCCGGTTTCAGTGCCGTGCATCGCCTGGTGCACCAGTCCCTCGGGAGCACACGTTGAAGGACATCTCTTCTGATCAATGAGAAGAGCCTGGCAATAACAGTCCATAAAACTAAACTGCATTAAGAAACCCCTAGACTCATCTCCCCATACCTAATTAATTTAATGCTACTAACTAACCCTATTGTCCATCCTTTTCAGGTTTTATTACAAGCTTTTTAATGGAGTTGGAAGGAAAATTGACTCTCCCTTGGTGGGGGTAAGTGACATGTTAAATATCAGTCCCAAGAAAAGTCAGATACTCAGTATTAAGAAAGGAAAATAAATTGGAAAAAGAGGAGGAAAGGCGAGAAGACCAATGAAGTCTCCTATGATGGAGAACATTTTCTGTGCCCACACTGCCAGATAAACCCAATTTGAGCTCCTGATTTGTTCAAAGCCTGCCAAGAACAGGCTAAGAGATGAGCTGCCTCTTAATCAAATCAGCTCTGTCTCTCCTACAAGCCTGATGACACCAACACATGAAAACCATGGAGATAACAGAGGGTTCCCAAGGGCACGGAGCCGACAGCAGAATTTCCTTGCTGTCTTGAAACCGCACCAATCAACAACCATTTATTCAGAGAGGTTTGTGCCTTCTGGCTTTTGTCTCCATGTTCTGCTCTCATCTACATCGTCTCCTACGCACTGAGGTCCTTCACTGTCGGGCTGGCCCCGAGGAGCAGGACTCTGGTTGCAATGATGTGGCTCCAGAACACTCTGAAATCTAGGGATGAGGCTGCCTGCCCTGGGGACACAAACATATACCAGGAGATGTTCTTGCTGGACAGGCATCAGCAGATGTCCCAGCATCCACCCACTTCATGCCTTCCTCAAGCTGGACAAAGCCACATTACTCAGCCCTGGTATAAGGTGTAGTCTCATAATTACCATCACCTTTAAGTTGCTAAAAGTTTTAGACATTCCTCATAGCTCTCAGCTGCTCACAAACTTTTGCCTAAGAATATCGATGGGGTTTTTCCAATCCTAAGGCTAGGTATCTCTGGAAAGTTTGCTGACCTTTACTTCACCACCTTTTTTCAGCTGGGAAGCTCTCTCCCCTGCCCAAATTGGCCTTGTACTGGCTCTTTTGTTAATGCAACTTTCACTGTCACCTCTCTGAAAAGCACACTTACCTGCTTTATTAATCTCTGAATGTTGCATTCACCTTCTCTGGGCAGCTTGTTAAAAATGGATCTGTTGGTGCTTCTATCGATTTCAGGTGCTATTAACACTAATCGCCCTTCCTGTAAGTGGATTTCACACTGCTTTTTGCTGAATACCTGTTCCCCTGCCTCCGCGCTGGCTTGGTGCAGGCTGGCGGGGGGTCTCTGCCATCAGCGTGTCCGTGCCTCTAAGTTTAAGCAGCTTTGTGTTCAGGATCAATGCTGGAGGTGCGGTAGGTCTGAGCACAGGCTTAGCACTGGTGTAAACTGGGAGCAACGTTGCACAGAA
Source organism: Fulmarus glacialis (assembly GCF_000690835.1). Taxonomy (NCBI): domain Eukaryota; kingdom Metazoa; phylum Chordata; class Aves; order Procellariiformes; family Procellariidae; genus Fulmarus; species Fulmarus glacialis. Next base: position 37,175 of record NW_009186831.1, read on the forward strand.
GGAGGTGGAGGTACAGGAGAGGAGAGTGAGAGCAGCACCTCCGATAAACACCCGGCGTTTGCTTTGCTCTGAACTTTCTTGGACCAGAAAAGAGTGCAGTCTTGCAAGGAGGGATTTCTTCCTGCTTTCTCATCCCCGAAGCATCCCAGCTCGACAGGCACTGAAATCCTTTGCTCTGCAGCCCTGCTACAGCAACAGCAGCACCAAGGGGGTGCGTCTGGAGGAGAGAGGGAGAGCAATAGGAAACCTGGAGATCAAAGGGGATCTTCTTCCAAATGCCACGGTCTGGGCCGGGGGAAGTCCAAGAAGAGCTGTGGAGGTGGTCAGAGGGGTAGAATGAGCCTAGAGACCCCCATATCCATCCCTAGCCCAGGGATCAGAGCCAGGATTAAACCCAGCAGCTATGCACGGGTCGCTGTGTCTGGCTGCTTGGATGTCTGGGGAACCACCCTGGTATTTTAAGGTCCCGGAGTCAAAACAACAGCAAGTCCCAGGGCATCGCCACTCTAGAGAGCAAACTGCTGAAATGGCAACGTGTGCTGATGTTTAAATATTAAGAAGTCAATATTCATTAAATCCTGATAAACACCCAGATGCAAAACACTAAATCTGGGAAACTAATAGGATTATTAGTGCAGTAGGGGGCTTAACTGCAGCAAAATTTGTCGGCCTGTTCTGCAGCTGTGTTTAGCTGGGTCTGAATCATGCCCAGCCTGGAGAGAAAGAAGAGCTGCAACCAGGGAGCTTGCCTCTGCCACAAGCCCTTTTCTGCCCTGTGCATGTGAGCATCTTCTTCCCACTTTTTACTGTGCATCTGTAGCCCAAAGGAGTGGACTTTACCTTTCTGAAAAAGCCACAAACACCTCCATCCCTTGGAGGATCCCCCCTGCCTGCATGAACTATGCACCCGGTCTCAGTGAGGAGGAAACCCTCTCTCTGCACAGCACCCACTTGCTTGCTAGTGGCCATCTCACAGCAGAGACAAGCAAGACACTCCTTTGCATATAAAATGTTCCTCCAAGAAAAGATGTGAGCCTGCAGGCAGCCTGCTTCTGGCCCTTTTCACATGAAAATCCTTAACTACAAGGTGCTGCACCAAATGTGAGCCTCCACCTTCAGCTCACAGGCACAGTCCACGGGGTCAAGCACCCAGCCCAGAAATGGGTCCAGCATGGCTGGGACACAGCTAGTCCAAAGCTTGAGAAGCCATTTCCCGCTTGCTAGCAACGGACTTGGAGCCACCAAATTTTCATGAAGTAAAAAAATATAGTAGAAGAGTAATACCTGGTGTAAGAGTAGCACACAGTGTCCCCAAACACACAGGTATGAGCATAGGTCTTTCTGAACACACCTACACTGTGGAGAGCAGTGTCCTGAGGAGATGTAGCTGCTCTGCAGAACATCTCGCTAGCCTGGTTGCACTGCTCCTGACACCTCCTGCAGCCCCAGCTCCAAGATTCCTGCCATGAGGCATCAGGAGATGGGAGCATGCCAGCATGCTGCAGAGGGACACCCCAAGAGTTTCCTTCCCAGGAAAACTCAGTGGCTGCAGAGAGCCAGCACTGTCAGCTGGGCAAGAGACATTCATCCACATACCGCCATGCACCTTCAAAGAGAAGACAACCTGTTGAGAAAGGAGAGCGAAGGCAGCGATGTTCAGCTCGCTGGAGTGGCTCCAGCTCAGTTCTTGGGGGTCAGACTGTGGACCCCAGGCTGACACACAACACTCAGCCTTCCCTCCCACAGAGGACCTGTGTCCTCGGGTTGGTCTCACTGCTCACATCGTGGGCAGGGACACCCAGGGAAAATGCGAGGGGGGCGGGATGCACCCCGTAGCAGGCTCACACTCCTCCAGCCTCTCCTAAATCCACCTCTGCCATCCAAAGAACAGGCTCCGTAGGGAGCAATGCAAAAGCCGTGTTTGCGTGGCTCGAAGAGAGGCTGAGAGCGACTATACATTATATCAGCAATAAATGTCAGCAACTAAAAACAGGCTTCAATTTCTAACCGTTGATTTTCAATAAAAATAAAGGCTGAATCCTATCAAGCCTAGTTAACTTGCAGGCAAGCTGACAGACCCGATCAGCTTGGTTTTCTTTAAACACTGTGGTATGCAAGCATCTAAGAACTCTTACCTCCTCATTACAGAATAGACCCTCCTTAGAAGTTGTAAGCGTGCCCTTTCATCTCAGGATATAGAAGAAACAAGTCAAGGTCAGACATCTTCCAGTGCAGGAGCCTCCTTATCCCCCAGATGCTCTCGTATTTACAGCATTTCTCCCAGTACTTTTTTTCCTAGTATTTCTGTCCAGCCCAGATGTAAACGACTGAAGTAATAAAGCTCCCACCATTTCCCCTGCAAGATTATTCCATGGTCTAACAGATTTTGCCATTTCGCTCCCCCCCCCCGCCCCCCGACAGCTGAAATTTGATGCAGTTTAATTTCATCCCGTTATGTCAAGGTATGGAAAGAAATGAGAAAAACCACAACTGTAGAGAAGAGTGTCTGAGAGGGCAGGAGGACCTAGAGCGAGGACCCAGAATGGTCTGGGCAGGATGGGGCTAAGAGTGACAGATCCTGTTATAGCCCCAGCACAGTCCCCAGCCTGGGGTAACATCCAGAGATGCTCCCCACAATTTCTGGCTGGGTGGGATAGACAGAAACCCACATAATTCTGCATGAAAAATTAATTTTTTCTGAACTCGAGGGAGAAAAGTTCAGGGCATTGCAGCTGTAACAGAATACACTCCTCCTTCCCTAATCAGGATGCGTTATTGGGGAACAATTGAAAACAAGTCAGGGGTAATTAAAGGTAATTAAATGCTCTCAGTGGGGAGCAACATACTTGTGGGATGCTGCATAGCTGACAGGCAGAGCGCTGTCTGCCTGCCTGGCACGTCTGCCCTCCAGGAAGGTTATGAGAGAGATCGGGATGGGGTGCGGGAAATGCACCCCCAACCCTGCACCGGGGATCGGGGCTCCCCCAAACCACACGGGAGCCGACCCTCCAGGCCAGGCAGGCTCAGGTCTTTGGTTTGCCCACGTGGGACGTCTTTCCCACTGTAAAAGGCAGGGAGAGGTTGCTGAAGGAGCTTAGCAAGAACTGGGCTGGGGCAGGGGGAGAGCTACGGAGGAGCTTGTAGCTTGACTAAGAGCGCTATCCCCAAAACGCAACGGGATGAGACCACGCTGCCTGCGACAGCTGAGCAGACACAAACAAGATCCAAGAGGGGAATAAAGCGACTGGTGGGACTGGAAAACAACTGGCTGCAAATGAGAGTTCAGCCTGAAGAGTCCGCAGTCGCTCTCCAGCAGCGATCATCTTCCCCGGGTTATCGGGAAAGGCTGGTAACTACGGATTTATGCAGCGTTCCTAGTTAGACATGCGAGAAGTTTCATAAATATCTGCGTACATATCCCCATTCATTTTATATGAATTTCAACCGCATCCGACTGTGTAACAATAGGTGGAGCTAGAACTACTGTCAGCTCACAAGAACGAGAGCGAAGCGATGTGCTAAAGCTAGATCCCCAGCCGGAGTTATGCCTGAGTTACAGCTCGTGGCGGACAGAGCCCAAATACTTCGCGTGGGAACGACTTCTGCTTTGGGAAGGACTTTCACACCAACGCAGCACGATGAAATCATGGCTCTTACTACAGGTTTTGTACCTGGTTGTGCCCACGCAGCCGGCACTGCCGAGCCAGGACTCCAGACTTGGATGTTGGCCAGTTGTTCCAGGAAGGCCAGGCTTCCAGCTCTATAATTCCAGTTTAAATCGAACTAGAGGTGCACAACCTGCACCGTGGCATTTTGGGGTCTTTGGGGTGGATTACGCTGCCTGTAGAGATGTTACCAAGGATGCTTCGTTCAACCAGACCCTCACACACACAGTCAGAGCTAGATCAAGTAAATTGCCAAGGAGTGAAAACAACCCTGGACTGTGCTCAGGAGGGAGAGCTGAGAAGAACAGTATTTCCAGCAGCACAGAAATCCCTATAGCTTTGGCAAGGCAGGATGGAAAAGACCTGCCATCCCTAATATATTCCCTGCCCCAACACGTTTTCCCCCTCTCCCATCACCGAGAGCTGGCCGAAGGGATGCTGAGCACGTGCAATGGAACATCGCGGCATTCACGCAGCAAGAAGGTGCTGGCCAAGCTGCTTTGGACCGCGACAGGATCCAGGCTAGCCTTTGAGGCACATCAGTACCCACATCCTCGCCCACTCCATTTGTCTTTGGAGCCTCACCCAGGCAGGACTGCTGCTCCAGCTTTGCTCAAACCCGGGTGACAGCTAATTGGCTGTTTAGCATAAATCCGAACTGTCTCTCCTGCCTTCCCTTGGGATGGAGAGAGAAGGGTTTTTCTTCTCTACAGAGAAGCTAAACAATCTTGTGTTGGAAGGTGGAGCGAGGGGGATGGGGTAGGCTTGCAGCAGCCCCCGGCTGAAGGGACATTCAGGGTGCTCTCCCCTGCTTCAGCCCCAGGTCAGAGCAAACTCCAGGAGCAGACAGGGCTGACAGTTTTCCCTGGGACATCTCTTGCTATAAGGAACTGCACAACACAAACCCTGTAGCTGAAAGCCGAAGGGAATTACAACCCCCTCCTGCTCCTTCAGAAGGTGAAGAAGCAGCTCCTGAAGGGGTGGGCGGAGGAGGAGACTCAGCCCCACTCTCCCAGGGGCACAGCAGCAGTCCTACCTGCTTGAGGCATCGGTTATCAGCTCCCCATGGACCTTTATTCCCCTGCCCCCCCAGACCCCCTCACCATTTCTGCACAAACATTTGCTGAGCTGGGCCAAGCCAAGGAGCAGGGGGGCATTTCCCCACTTCTCGCACCTCCTGGTTGCTCCTACAGCAACTCTTATAACTACCTGACCATGCTCAGGAGGGCAGTTGGTCTCTGCCACTGGGTTTCCCACATTGCCCAGACAGCCCTTCCCCTCCACCTTCAAGGCAGAAAGAGGGAGGGGTGGACAAAGTCATCTGCAAAAGGCCATCGGTGCACAAAGCACTTCTCCCAGCCGCAAAATGCAACCACCTCTGGGCTGACTCACAGCAACAGCAGCGGAAACATTCAGCACAGGTTGAAGAGGACGTCTCAATTATACTGGACAAAGAGCCAGAAATACAGATAAGGAAACAAACCCTGAAGAAATAAACAGCTCGGAGGAGCCCAAGAAATGGCAAGGGTAGCAGCGTACCTTTCTCCCCTCCTCCTTGGTGCTGCTGCTCCTCTGCAGGGGGACCGCCTGCTCCCCCAATATCGCAGAACCCCAAACGTCACCGTGGACCATCTCATGGGGCTGGGGGAAAAGCAGAGAAGGATTTGCTTTCCCTGGGTGATTGCCATTGGTTTAACTGCAAAGCAGAAGCACGGAAAGGCACAGCCAAACGGAGAACCCTGCCTGAGCCTCCCGCACTCCTGCGGGCAACGGTGAGAGCAAGAAGTTACCTGTCATTAAATTATATTTCTGCTTCGTGGATGCAAATGCAAGCTAGAAATCCTTGGAAGAAGCCTGAGACAACATAAAAGCTGTGGATCATCCCATACATTTAACTCTGAAACCTAAAGGCATCCTATGGAGGGGTGGCTCAGAGCAAGGTAGAGGAGAGCAATGTCCTTAGGACCCCCAGCCTCCCGTCCTGCTCGATGAGCAGTGCAGCCGAAGTTGCTTCTGGCTTCTGCACAACCTCCCGTCCTGCTTGATGAGCAGCGCAGCCGAAGTTGCTTCTGGCTTCTGCACATGTGCTGGTCCTTTGAGGCTTTCCCCTTTGGGTCATACTACAAAATCAGTCTCGCTTCAACACTTCATTATAAAGCGGTCAAAATTACAGCCAAAACTGGATCCCGCAGCTTGTTGACTGGACATAGGGCAGGGTCTCAAACATCCCGGCTTGGCTCAGACAGGCCTGAGCCATTGCCATGAAGATGATTCTTAATCACACTGGGCCACGCAGAAAAAAAAATGAGTTGCAAACCAACTGCTTTGATTAAAATGACTGATATTGGAGCTGTACTGTTAAAACGCAAAACTACGCACTTTATGGCAAGAGCTCTGTGCAGGAGCTGGTGGTTGTAAAATTGGTTTCTCATCTGCTCTGAAAGCAGAGCAGGAGGGTGATAGCTTGAGAGGGACAAGAGTTTCCTTCAGCCGGAACAAGCATGCCTGAAGCCCTCCATTCCAGTCCCCCTGTCTTGGGCTGGGGACATTTGCCAAGGGCCCAGCTGGGACCAAGAGTTCAAGCTTTCTCTGCTCACACCAGGCTCCTCCAGCAAGCCCAAAATCACAAGCAGGATGGAGGCACCTGCACCCACTATTGAGGATTTGGGTCCGGGGGCCAATTTTTACCTCTGGGTAAATTCTCCAGTGGCAAGATTCTTCAAGGAAATTCATGAAATTTAAAATTACACAAAGGTTTGAGCTCCTTCCCAAGGCTGTGGCATCAACAAGATGCTTCATCTATAAGCAAGCAAGGCGACCTCCCCAGTCCTCCACATGGCTGGGCCACCAGGACCTTCAAACATCTCCTCTCATTCAAGGGTTTTTAAGGCAGCACTTTAAATGAGAGCCTCTTCCCTGCTACCCTAACAAAGGGCAAAAAAACTCACTGGCAAGGAACATTAAAACTCCTTTAAAAGCATCAGAGGCAGAAGCCTTTCCCCAGGCTGCAGAGCCGCTATTGAAGCCGGCACCAGTTGCCCCGGTTGGCCGGGCTGGTCCCTGAGATGCTGCGGGCAGCAGCAGGCAGCTGGGGTCGTGCTGGTTTTAATGGGAACCTGTTCACCTCGGCCGTATTCAGCGCACGGTGTCAAGTGCCTTCTTTGCGAGATGCACTAAGTAATCCTGGCTTCCCGGTAAGATAATTAAGTTCCACTCAATGGTGCGACTGCTATGATTTAAAGCACACGTGCAGAATGAATAAAAGGTTGTGGGGTTTTTTCCCCCCTAATAAAAAATAATTGGCTTTTACCAGCTGAGGGTGTTTCTTCTCCCCTTTTCAGCAGCATTGCCGTGGCGAGCTGAGCCCACCCAGCGCTGAAGCTTGGGCCATCCTCTCTACAGGACCCCGTGAAGGCGGTGCACCCTTCACGGCACCCACGGGATGCACACGAAGGAAGACGCGGCCCTTGTTCTGCAGAGTTCACAGTCCAAATAGACAAGAAAACAACCACAGCAGAGCAATCTGCCTTTAGGAGCATTAGCTGATGCGAAAACAGTGAATTACTGGGATGACATCCTTACGCTGCCTCTGTTTCTGGAGCGTGTTTGACATACCCATGGGGATGGCCACCCCTGGGAGCTGGCCCTGCTGTTGCCCACACCGTACCGCGGTGACAAATGGAGGCACAACGGCAGTGCCCCGGGGATCCCTGGGCTGGGTAAGGCTGTTGCATCCTCAGGCCTGTCTCCATACATCCATATAGCTCTGGGAGGCCCCATATGGCAGGGGCTGCTGGCACCCGCGAGGTATAAGGGCTACTTGGATGGAGGCTGGCTCCAGATCCCATCTGCCAACGTGGGCTGAGCCCCTCCACGTAGGATTAGCATAAGGAGGGGCTATTTCCACCCCGGATGAAGCCTGGAAAGCTTGAGCATCTCAAAGTGAGTGGGATCCAAATTCAGGAACCCGTGACATTTCTAAGCTTTGGACAAGCTGATTGTTGTCTTAAATACCAACATTTTCACCTGCAGATCCCAAAACATCTTGTAAAACACTCACCTGCTCCATCACAGCAGCAGCACATCCCTAACAGTCAGAGAGACACCAGAGGACCTACCCAGCAGCCAGATTTGGGCTGTTCCTACCCAGTTTCTGAATCAGGCCCATCTCTATAGATCTGCTGCCAGTTCCGTGGAAACAGAAGTATGCATGTTAGTATCAAGGATTAAATTCCTAAGTGAGCCGGTAATTACATTTTTACTGCGGTTTAGAAAGGCCATTTGAGGCCCTTCGGAGCAAACATTTTCCCTTTTAATGACACCGTAATAGATTAAGAAGGACCTGTCTCCCAGCAAACATTAAACAAAGGAGATGGATTACGCTGGCGACCGGAGCGAGTTGATCTCCTGTGCACAGCTTGTGCGTGGAGATATCGGGAAAACAGCTGCAGCAGCTTCGGCACAGACGTGGCACAGGCGGGTCAGCACGGGTTCCCTTCACTGCCCCTTCTCCTCTCCAAACAGCCACCGTGGAAACGAAGCCGCGCCAGGAAAAAAGAAAACAGAAAGTGCTTTTGGGGTGGGAGGAGGTGTTATTGCAGATGTTTTGGTTATTGCAAGATATTGCCTGGGAGGAGGAGTGAAGGGGAGAGACAGCAGGGGAAAGGAAATATTTATCAAGCTTCAGAAGAAGCAGATGGTTGCAATGGAAGGGAAAGTGCACGCAGGATGACACCAGTGGGAGCAGGATTAGTCCCAATCTTGTAAAGGTTTTTAAGTGCTCCCTGCTCCGGGCCACCACATCACTGCCGAAGCCCCAGGGTGCTCCGTACTAATCTGGGTGCTCCGTGCAAAGCCGGGTGCTGGTGTCTGCCCCGTCATCGGGGCCAGCGAGGGGTCCCAGGGGTGTGGGCATATCCTCCATCAGCATCGTCAGTGCTTTGCTCTAAGAGGGGCATCCAGCCAGGGCACACGTTCCCCGCGCCAGCCTTGGGCCACGTCACTGTCCCAGGAGGCTCGGCTGGTGCCTGGGCTGCCCCCGGGACGTGAGCCATCTCCAGCCAGGGCTGGGGGGGACACACACTGACCCCTTCCACCACCCGCAGCGGGATGATAGCCTAGCCGGGGCTGCCGATGGAGCCACCTCCAGGAGAAGCGCGTGCGACTGGCAGGATGGAAATCTGCCTAATTAGCACCGGTAAAAGCAGCAGCAGCAGCAGGGGCCCAGGCAGCCCCTGCCAAGCAAACATGTTCAAATCAAACTGCAGCTTCTTTGCTCCAAAGTTTACAAGATGTTTCTTTCAAACCCTCATTAAGCCCTTCTGTCGTCCCCTCTGCACCGCCTGGCCCCCGCGCCGAGGCCGAGACGCTGTCACACACAGCCGCCGCTCCAGCCCCGCTCCTCTTCTGCTCCTGCTGCCGGTGGGGATGCAACTGTCGGCACATTTGGCACGGGTGGCGTGGAAGGGCCCAGGAAGCCTGAGGGACTGACTTTTCCTCTTTCTGGGTCATCCTCCAGACACAGCCGCCTCTGTAAAAGGACACGGGATAGCGTTTTCAAAGTGCTTTGGGAGACTCAGGCAGCAGGGTGGCTTCCCCTGAAGCTGTAGGTGTGTGAACCCATGTTTAAACCTGAGCTGGCCAGCCAGGACTCCAAAATGCACGCAGAGAAACAGGTATCTCCAAGGTGCAATGCATCGCAGACTGGGACAGGTACGGCAGGAGGCACGTCTGCTCGAGCCTGAGGGAGGACCCAGCTTGTAGGAAAAGGCTGGGAAAGTCATTGACCCTAAAGAGAGGCTGGCAGGGAGATCAGCGGGGAGAGAAATTAAGACAGATGATGGACATCTCACCACGATAGAAAGGAAGGGTCTCCACAGGGAGGAGACCAGTCCCCAAGGATGGATGCAGCTGGATCCGTGGGGATGGAATGGGTAGACAGCTAACTGGGACACAGTGGGCTCAGCAAGCCCCTCGCCATGGAAGACGTTTCGTGCTTACCTTGCTTTTATTCTCTCCTCTTGACTTGCTTTTCTGCTGTTGTTGGAGACCTGGGATGATGGACTCACAGCTCCTACACGCTGCAGGCGTTTCCTGGTCGGTGCAGCATCGAGTGGCGGTGGGACAGAGTCTGAAGCGGAGCTGAGCTGCCCTCCCACACACATCCCCGGGCAAAGCAGGCAGGGATGCAGGCAGGGCATGCAAGTATATCCCTACCAAGCTGTTCCTTGGCATTGGCAGAGGGCTCTCAAATGGGAATGGCCCACGCCTTGGACACAATTTTTAAAAATAAGTTAATTTCCTCGGAATCAAATGTTTGGCAGCAAGTCCTAGCTCTGGGTGAGTGCCCAGGCACCTTCCGGCATTACAGCAGCCTCGCCTGCTGCTTCGCTGCTAATTGCACAGCCCAAAACTGTCCATTCACCAAGCGGTGCCTCAGGTGTTGGGACACAGCACCGAGGAAAGTGTCAAACTGCAAAGCCCCGCGCTCTGCAACAAGCTTTCCTCTCAGAGTTGCATACCCACCCTTCATTACAAGCACCTGGGTGGACCTGAACAGGGGTGGGAGACCCCAAACTTTGTGCCGGGGGGATAGCATCCCCTTGGCATGTCCAGCCTGGCAGTAGTCAGCCAGGTCATGCCACACGGCTCTTGCTTGCAGAGGGGGCACAGAGGAGCCCAGCCAGCACCGCACCGGGAAGTGGGATAGTGGAGCACTCTGTCAATATTTATTCAGCATTTTGAACAATTAGTCCTTTTCTTTTCCTTTTGCTGTGCTCATGAATGTGTTAAGTGCAGTTTATAGGCAGCAAGGTGCCCCACGGAGAGCCCGAGAGGCGAGGAGGCAAACATCAAGAGGGGAAACAAGATGGAGCAACTCACGCCAAGCCCCCAGCCACAAAGAAAACCAGCCCTCCTCCTGCCCTACGCACAAGCACTCAAGTCCTCCTCCTCTCGGAGTACTGCCGGATTTTCACTTTGTTGGCGGGATCAGACAAGCGCTTTCCTGCTCACTGGGGCATCCCCGCAAGTATCGCCCCGTGCCCGGACTTTGTAGAGGCTCTGTAGCTGGCCACCTCCATCGCTTGCAATTAGCAGATGATAAAACTAGCAGAGAAAGAGTTACAATTCAATTCTGCCCTATTCCTGGCCTCCCACCATTGCTAATTACTCGTAAATGGGTAGGGCTCCTATGCAGCATACCCATACCCTCCTTCTTCAGAGCAACCGTAGCAGAATTCATTGCAAGAGAGCACAGACATTGAGTTCGGGTGAAAACAAGCAGCTGGGGGACAAGTAGGTGGTGAAGCAGAGCCACGTGTGATCAGCACAGCTTGCAAAACCTGCTGGGCGAATCCCCAAGGCATTTGCTCGTGCCGAGGTTTGCTCCACTCCAGCGAGGCTCCTGCCTGTCCCAAGCCATCACTTTTGGCCAGCCCTGCCATAGGCTGCGCGGGCG
>NW_009186831.1:48329-53237 GCF_000690835.1 Fulmarus glacialis
CGACCCATCCGTTTGGGCCAGCCCTGCCATAGGCTGCTGGGCGAGCGCGCGAGCCCCGGCGCTTGCCAGGAAAGCGCTGGTTGTGGTGGGTGTTAGCAAGTTGTGGAGCAGGGGATGCAGCTTGAGGGGAGGTCCAGCCTCGGTCGATTTGGGAGGTTCATCCTTTTTGTTGGACATGAGCAGGCAGCCCGGCTGTGCACCGTGTTGTGCAGCATCTGCACAAAGAGACGCGTGCTGATAAACCAGCCACCTAACGACAAGCGCAGCTGTAACGGGGAACGCTGGCTCCCGATCAGAATAAAAGCCAACAAAGAACACGACAGAGACTGGCAGGCTCTCGGTGCCGCGGGGTAAAGGGTTTCCTCCCCCACCGCTGCTCCCTTCCTTGCAAGTGCCACAGCCCGCCCTGGGCCACCGCGGCCACCTGCAACCCTGCAACCTTGCTTGCAGCACAGCAGCACCGTGCAGCCGGGATGGGGCTCGTGCTCAGCTCAGCCCGGCCAAAAGAAATGAGAGAAAGGACTTAATAAGGAGGCATGTGCACAGTGGGATTGGATACAAGGCATCGCAGAAACCAGCCCCGCAGGAATCTGTCTATGCAACTCCGTTGGAAACGCACTCCAAAAATCTGTTTGGGTTTTAGAGGGGGTTTTTGGGGTGGGGGAAGGCCAGGGAAAAAGCACTGGAAAATATCAGGTTTCAACACTCACAGAGTGTTGTGTTATTCCCCTTTTGATGCTACTTTTTATTTTGATTGAAAAATATTTTGTGGTCTGACACAAACCTCACTCTTGCCTGAAGAGCCAATGTCAACATGTGAGCTCCTCAAAGGGAAACGTTTAAAATTACAGAATGAAAAAAAAAAAGCAGCAGCGTTTTCCTAGCTTTGCCTCTTCCTTCCCAGGGACTTCCAGCGTTTTTTGCTCTCTTTTCCCTATGAAACAAAGTCACATTTTGGGGTCTCAAGTTTCCTGCCACACCACTCGCAACGTAAGCAGAGCCCAGCTCCCAAGTGGCAGGGCAGCGCCCAAACCCACTCTGCTCCCGCTCCAGGATATCGTCCCAGGGAGAAGACCCTGGCAAGCTTTTCCATGCAAAATCATTCCTCCTGGAGCCAAGTCAAACACCTTCCCCTCTTGGCATAGCGTGCAGGGGCCAGCTGGGCTGTCGTTAGTTATTTAGTTAATGCTAGAAAAACCTTGGATCAGGAGAAAAAAAGACAGGATTTGCCCACAGAAAAATGCAGCCCCCAACCCCTTTGGTCAATTAAGGCAATGCTGCTAATCCATCTACCCATCTCACACCCTTTCCTTGGCCAGCAGTTTTCTGCCCACCCTTATGCGGTCATTAGCCAGCCTCTCCCTAAATGAAAAAGCCTGTGAAAGCCATGAAGTGGGGCAAGGACAGGCTTGCAAACAACTCCAGCTTCTGGATCTTGGCAATATATTTAATTTCAGCCGGAGAAACTCAAACCGAGGGAGGCCTATCTGTAGGGCAGTACGTGCACGGGTGTTTAAGTCATTTGTGCCCCATTTGCTCTTGCTATAGCTGCGTGGAAGGGGAAAACCTGTATGTGCACGTGTATTTTGGTGTATCTGAGTGTCTCCATGTAGGCTTCCTAATGCATCTGCCTGCGTGGATGTGTTTCAGGCTTACTGGAGGGTGTGAGCTTGATTATTTGTGTCTGTTTATGTATCTGCATTCTGGCTGTTTGTTGGTATGGGCTGCATTTCCTCCACATATGTCTCTGTGGCTACGTGCCTGATTGCGTAGGAGAGTTTCCCATGGCTTTTTGGTACCATTCCCAGGCAGTTCTGACAGCAAAAGGCACACTCTGCAATGGGAAATTATTAGACAGTAGTGGAAGAAGAGGGGAAGCACTGAGAAATGGTTCATTTGCAGAGAAAAGCCAAGTGGGGAAAGGAGGGCCCTGGAGGGTCTCTTTGATGGCTCCTCCCAGACATACGATGTTTGGGATGTGATGTTTGGGAGGGGATGCTGGGGTTGCATAAGAGGCACCCATGGCCAAGCAGGGTGAAAGGGAGAACCACGGCAAGGGAAACATGTTGCAGGTGCCCCGCGGGATGGCTTTCAACCTGCATCTCATTCCTTCAGGGTTTTAAAGGGATGTTTCCCACTCACCTTTTTCTGGCATCTAAACCAAGAAGCATCTGGAGCAGCATCTGTCTGCCAACATCTGCATGGCTCTGAGGAGTGCTATGCCCATGCCACTGGTGTCCCACAGGAGTCTTCCCAATGGAAGGGTCCTCCAATTCCTCCCACAGTGACTCCAAACGCAGCAGCCTCCAAGATAACCAACTTGAATAGCCAGCTCTGCAGTTCAGACACTGAACCAAGACAAGGACACATCATACGCTGAGCTATGATGGCCCCAGGAGGTAAGTCCTTGTGCATCCGCACTTCAGGACCCACTTTCTCCCAGTCTAACAACAGACACAGCTCCACCATCCTGCAGCATCTCACACCATCTCACCAGGCAGTTGCTCATGCACCTTGGGATGACAGCCACCAGGCTCCACCAACCCAAGAGCTTCTTGCTTCCCAGGGGTCTGTATATGAACATTTCCTGGCCCTGAAGTCCTGCCCTCCTTCATTGCTATCACCTGTGAAACACCTGAGACGTGCCTGCCCTCGCTAATGAAGGTTAATGACTTAATGATTCATCCATCCTTCAGCCTCCTTAGGAGCTTCCCTCCCCCTGTACTGACAGGCTGGGCAGCTCTTCCCTGCTCTAATGGACTTACAAGAGGTTTTCTGGTTGCTTTGGGCCCCTAATACCAGTCTCTCCACATTGTCTTCTGGGCTTTTCCACCACTCGTGACCGAATTTCCCTTTCCTGGGTGCCTTTTTGCACGTGAGTGTGCAAAGCGTGCCCTCCTACCTGCCTGCTCACCCCCACCAAAGGTAGTAGGAACCACTGACACTCTCCATGTGGAGGCTCAGCCCCATAGCAAAGAGCAGATTCCCCCTTCACGAAGGGATTTGGCCCTTCTGATCCCAGAAGGTGCTCAGTGACCAGACTTTTACCTTCCAAATCTCTTACAATGCCAGTGGGGTAACAGAGAGCAGCACGTGAGGAAGCTGCCCTTGGAGGACCATGGGGTGCAGGTGGAAATAAGCCCCCAGAGAAGTTTGTAGGCACTGAGCGATGTTGGGTCTCTCTTCCCCCAGCCAGACCCACGTTGTCAGCCCCATGGTGGGCCACCCCAGCTCTGCCCCATCGATCTGCACCCCTTGCATGGAGACCAGCCCGTGGCACAGGGGGGGGTGCCGGGCAGGGGCTGCTCCATCTGCACAGACCCCCCACACACACCAGCTCTTCATCCTCTCCATTTCCAAGCAGACATTTAGATTCAAGCTTTCCTCACATCGCACGAGGTTCCCCTCCCATCCACAGCACAGAACAACCCACACCGGCCGCTGTGTAGAAGCATCGCTTGGGTTATCTCCGTGACAAAGGTCTCTGGGGGTCCCATCTATTACAGTCCTATCAACACCCCTCTTTGGTTCATTTCTTTAACAAATCTTCCCTGTGCATCTTGGTGGAAAGAGCCCAGAGATAATAACAGCAGATATGTGTTGACCTATGGGATTCCTGGAGTGATCAAACTGTCAGATAACGGAATAAATCTTTCTCGTGGGCTGGGGATTAAATCAGAAAGTGTTAGCTGCTGCGGCTTCTTATTTATTTCTGTTCTCTTAAATTGCATTTCCCTTCCCCCCATGAAGAGCACTTGCTGCCTACAGCTGTAAATTACTGCAAACCTTTATGGTAAGTTTAGACACTGAGTCTCTTAACCTTGCAAACATCTCTTGTTTCTCTTAATGGTCTCCAAAAACTCTCGGGAAAGAGAAAGCAAAAAGGGGAATATGATTTGATAGTAAGCACATACCTTGGCATTGCACAACAACGTGACCTGGTCTGAAGATCACCTGAAACGCGCGGGCTTGGTGTGTAACTCTTGGCTGTTTCATTGACCGGCTTCATGACCTTGGATGCAGCATTTCATCTCTGCTTCGCCCAACCCTTCATCAGTCTCTGTTCTCCGCAGCCTCTCGGGGCTGAGGACGGTCTGCACCCCGCAATCGGGGCTGCAGGGAGAGCTGAGGGCACGGCTCTCGTACACAAGCGCGTCCTTCCCCCAAAACGGAGCGATTCCCCGTTTGCTTTGGCGGGGCATACCTGGGCATCAGGCAGCATCTCTGGGATTTGGGTAGAAATGACCGTGACAGCTACAGACACAGGACTGCTGGGTTAGCTCCGAAAGAGTGGATGGAGAAATACCTAGAGGGGGGTCAGTCTCTAGTGTCTCCTCAGCAGAAATTTTTGATGTGGTGGAATATGTTCTCCTTCCAAAAACAAAGAAAGAAAAAAAACAAGAAGAGGAAAAAAAAATTAAAAAACCCAAAAACATAAGTATGAAATTCGCTGTGAAATAATTACTCCTCTGGAAAAGTTTCTACGTTTCAGTGCTTAAGTCCCGGTTTCAGAGGAGGCTCCTGCCCGACCCCCTGCTGTCCCTCCACCTCCCCAGGGTGGGCTGCCCCAGGTCCCTACGAATTAGCAAAGCAGCTGCCTCCGGCACGGTGTTCCCGGATGCCGCTGAAGACACCTTACGGTTGTAAGACCCTGCTCTCCCTCCAGCAGGATCCGGCCTCTCCTGCCCACCTCCCCGCAGCCCACCGGCTCCCGGTGGTACCCACCCCAGCCAGCCCTGCCCCGAGGATGGGGCCGGGAGCCGGGACGCCGGGAGCGCTGCGTGAGCCACGCCAGACGCCACAAATCCGACAAAATGAGTTTGATAGCTGGTGCTATTCAGGTGCAAAAAGATTTGCAGCAGTGCATGTCCTACAGGGGAAAAATCTCATCAGAGCTGACATTGCACG
>NW_009186832.1:0-10761 GCF_000690835.1 Fulmarus glacialis
GAAGAGGAAAACAACGAGAGAGAGAGAGAAACCAAACCCAGGAAAAACAAGTAAAGCAACCGCTCACCACGCGCTGACCAATGCCCAGCCAGTCCCCGAGCAGTGATCACTGCCCCCCAGCCAACTCCCCCTAGTTTATATACTGAGTATGACGTCATATGGTATGGAGTGTCCCTTTGGCCAGTTTGGATCAGCTGTCTTGGCTGTGCCCCCTCTTCTTGGGCACCTGGAAGAGCATGGGAAGCTGAAAAGTCCTTGACTTAGTGTAAACACTACTTAGCAACAACTAAAACATCAGTGTGTAATCAACATTATTCTCATACTAAATCCAAACCACAACACTATATCAACTACTAAGAAGAAAGCTTCCCAGCTGAAACCAAGACACATGCTCTTCTCATTATCCATTTTGGTGCTTCAGACCTTTGGTTGTTTTGACTGTTTTGTGTGAAGCTTGCTTTGGTGCTTTCCCAAATTTGGTAAATTCTTGCACTTTTCTCTTTCCTTGGCCTTCTCAGGGCTCCTAGATACAAACTCTTCAGTAGCAGAAAAATCTGATCAATACTTTGCTGAGCTGCACGAATTCCGACAGGCCAACAAAGAAGCGTGTATTCATGAGCAGCACCTGGAGTAAGTGGGTATGGGGGAAGGGCTGAAGCAGCAATGTAGCCCTTTAGAGTAATGAGAAGTATAGTTTGATTCGAGTGGGAAATTGTAAGTGGCTTTGTAGGCCTTTACCTCCCAGTCAGAAATGTATGCTTGGAAAAGTTGGGGTGTTCAGTGGGCCTGTCACTAACTGATTTGTTTGCCTGTTTCTTTAGGCCCAAGGCTCTGGATTACATAGTTCCTGAACAAGAACCAGATTTGATAACCCGTTCCCATAAGTGTAAGATCAGATTTCTTCCTAATCCAATTTCTGTGAACAAACAACTGAGCAGTCTTTGCCTGTCGTTCTGAGAGCGCCCCACATCATGCAAGACAAGGAATAATGTGGGTTTTTTAGCTGCAGTTTCTAAACAAGATTCAACTTCCTACTCTAAAGATACTTGAGTCTTCTAGGGATCCTCTCTCGATCAGTGTCATCTTATTTTGTCAGGGTTTCTTGTAATTGGCTAATGTTCTCTTTCTAAGTTAACGAGGTTGAAGTTTTGGTTTTGCTTTTTAGGAACTTATTTGGGGATAGGAAATGTAAAAGATATTTCAGGAAAAGCAGCTCTTTCTATAGAATGCATGTGTGGCACTGTGGTAGAACAGAGCTTTGTTGACTGGGTTGAGGACCCTTCTGACAAACTAGAAATACCATGATGTTTTGTTACTCTGTGGCAGGTGTTCACTGTTATCGATTAAACCAGCGCCTCTTCACTGTCCCTGTGGATTCAGAATCTGCCTGCCCCATGTGTAAGATCCCACGTACTCACCAGCCCCCAGAAGTCCTGGAAGAGCCAGTCTATGTCAGGTAGATAAGAATTATTGCTTTGTAATATGCAGAACTCAAGGAAACAGCGGGGAAGAAAAAGCTGATCATGTGAGGGAGAAAACAGTGTCAAAATAGCTCTGTAGAAGGTTGCTGTTCTCAAGGCAGAGATATCTCTTGCTTAAAAACTCCCTACTGATCTTTTTCATAAGCAGAAACAGTTTTGAAGTCAGTGAGAAATGCATGGTTTGTCTGAATTGGTCCAGAATCTGAATGTACATGTTAAGTGTCTAATGCCCTAATCCAAAACTGTTTCGCTTGGTTCACTTTGGGATTAGACCCTTGGATTCTGAGTGGGGAAGGCATGCAGATTTCCTCTGCCTTGTGGAAGGTGTAGGCAATTACTTCCCTTCTGCGGTTGCAGGGTCAGCATTCCCAGATCTACCCTTATGCCTGCCTACAAATACAAAGCCCATCGCAGGAAGAGCTTTGAAGCGGCAGACAATCTAGCATTGCCTTCGGTAAGTTTCTGTCTTCTTGCTGATACTGATGGCAGAGCCTAGGCTGGGCATTGTTACAGCACAGGAAGGAAAGAGAATCTGGGACTCATCCCCCTAGCAGGGTTTCCACTAAAATTTCTGATCTGCGTCACTGAGATAGCAAGAAAAGCCATTGGTGTGTTCATACCTTTGTGTAACTGGCATAAAATATATGACATATCTCCAGATGCTTTACACTGAGGAAAAGAAAGTGCCATATGGAGCTGTATACTTCTGGGGCATGATTCAGCTGACTTATTTCAGGCATTGACCTTTCAACACAATGAACCATACCTAAGAGTGCCTGTGTTTCTTTCTACAGCTGTTAGATAGTCTAAAAGACAAGCTTCTGTGAAGTATTCACAGCGTATAGGGGCCAGGCAAAATCAGTAGTGGCAAGGCTGGATTCAAAACTGGTTTTGTAGAGTTGGTCCTATATTCCAGCCACTAGGCAATGCTGCAGGCAGTGTTCTTGATTAGACCTAGCCCTGGCCTAGAAATGTCCAGCGAAGAGGTAGGAAGAAGCCTGGTTTTGAGGTTTAGGGAACTGGATGAGTCAGCTGAGACGGGTTCAGAGAGGTTGGGTGCTTGAGTTCATAAAGCAGGAGATTGTTTTAGAAATAATTAGCCAGTGAAAGGTAGAAGAGGGGACAGCTATGCAGTTTGGCTTCGTTAGAGATTTCTTCTCTTTCCCCTAAGTCATACAAAACTCCTAAAAAATTAATTAATTACCTGCTAAAACCTCCCTGTGCAGAAGTTATTATTTAGAACTAACAGGCCACAATAGATTAAAAAGGGTAAAGCACTCTAATGCAGCATTCCCATCTCTTTTCACAGCATTGCCTGGCTGGCTGGGAAAATACCATCCCTTCCAGCAACCCCACGCTCAGCAGTTTGGATTTGCGAGCTTCACTGGAAGAGAAGCCTTCTCACCATCCTTGCCTGGTAAGAATAGCCTGTTAAGAGTCCCTGGAGATGCTGTGAATTGCACAGGTGGGAATTGCAATCTTGTCTCTCTAAGGGGTGTGATAATCATTGATGGCTGAGCAAACAAAAATGTCTGGAAGATTATGTCCTTATCTCCACAGGGAAACATTTTCCTTTTGCTGCTGTGTGAACTAGTGTGCACAGACACAAAAAAGCAAATGGAGCTGGAATAACAACAAAAGCCTGTCCAGCTCACCAATCTTCATCAAAATGGGAAAAGTCACTTTGGCATTCTTTGATTAATATCCTCTTCATTTGGATTCCAGAACTCGGTGTCCAGAGTGTCAGGAGGAACCAGAACTGACCAGCTTCTGAACCTGACCCACTTGACACGCTTCAGATTTAGCAGTGCTTCTCAGCAGAGGGAGCAAAACAAACCTGGACACTACAGAGCAACTCCAAATTTAAATCTGACTGCCTCAACTCTGTGAACCACTGACTTGATTGCCCTGGGAAAGGGTTGGGCGCAGGGTGTGGAAACAACTCTATTTGGAGAAAAATAAATCTTTGAACAGATTTTTCCTAGTTTTCGTAGTCGAGCGCATATGTGAGCCACCAATACACATAGCTGAATGTACAAACTCTCACGTATGTTTTTTCATTTTTCTCTTTTGCCTTTTGCAGCTACTTCTAAGCAGATGCATGAGCTTTCCCACGTAGGGCTGGATAAAGTGATGTGTACAGGATGACTAACTAGTACTGTTACCACTAGGACAGCCATAGCAACAGAATTCATCTGCCACCTCATCTAAGTAAACCAGAAGTGTAATGCTAACTCTGAATGCCAGGGTGAGGAATTGGCCTATGAATGGCCTGGTTCAGTGGAATGCACACAAATATGTTCATTTCCAAACGTTTGAAACATGACACATAATTTGCTAGTGCCTTAAACTTGAGTTACTCAATAATTTAATTAAAACAAAAAAAATCCAGTTTATTTTCAGTGCAATGTCTGTAGCTACAGGGTGCATTACATCAGAGTAATTATGAATGTGAAAAAGCATGTTAAAGTAAAACGAGGTTTTATTCATCAAAAAGCTAGATAATGCCTTAAAATGTTTGCATATTATGCTTGCCTCTGCTTTTCTTTTTTTGGAGATAAACCAAAAAACATTTTGGAGTTTTTAAATTGTACCAAACCAAAATATATTATATAGTGTGATTTGTTTGAACTTTATAGACTGATCTTACTTTCTTTGTCTAAAAACAATAGAACTGATGTTTTATTTTACCTTGAATAAGCCTGAAACAGAAATTCCTGCCTTAAGAATTCTGTAAGTTACTGTGAAATCTTTACTAGCAATTGCATTCAGAAACTTTGGATCAAACTTATTTATGGGAGCTAACTTGACAGAAGGAATTGTGTTTACACCAGTGGTATTTTCAGCTGCTTGGCATTCGCTGTTACTTATATATCAAATACATTATTTATAAATCAAATGTATTAATAGACTTTTTTTAAAGCAAGGAGAGGAATATTGCAAGTTTATGAAATCTTAATGTGAGACTTAGGGTGGAAAATGAAAAGCATGATTGATCGATTTAGCTTTGGGTTGTGCATATATAGGGTAAAGTGAATGGAATTGGTCACATTGTTTCCATTATTGAAAATACTAATTTTAAAAGAAATTAATCCAGTGAATATAAAACACTAGCTGCCAAATGTCATACTGAATAGGGCAAATTCAAGATTTTTACTATACCTTGCCTTCACCCCAAAACATTACAAGTCATAAACCTCTTTTTCATTTATACTGAAACAAATTACAGCAAGCCTGCTCCACTTTATAAACAGAGAAAATGAAGCACTGTAAGATTAAGTAATTTATGTGAGATCTGTCTCACAGATCTGTCTGTGAGATGGTGAATGCAGGGCGGAACCAATGTTGAACTCAAAATCTCTCTTGATAGCTAGGAATACATTCAATCTTTTACACTTGTGAAAGTATTGAAAGTGTGATTATGACTCTCTTCCTCCACCAGAAAAAGGTGAAAAGTCAGTGACACTGCACCTGCTTACCCAAGTTAACCAAAATTTGTCTGTTTGTATGTTGGTTCTGGCCTGCTTGATTGTGCCCTCACTGGCAAGCTGAAACAGTCGGAAGATGCTACCTGCTTATGGAACCTCTCTGGTTTTGTTTTACTCCTTCAGAGCAGAAAATCTGATTTGCCTGTAAACTTAGAGAATGACCTGATAGTTCTATGTTGTTTTTATAGTTATGTCTCCATATCAGTGCAGAATAAGCTTGTATCGTCATCCTTTTTGCATAGGGAATCTAACAAGTGGCTTTCCAGCAGAGCTTAAGCAGGCGGTATGTTTTGAAATTTCTACTCTGAGTGGTGCCCATGTCTGTTTGTAGTTGATGGTATACAGAAACAGATTTTTCTGCTGGCCAACTTGGTCTTCTCTTTCCATTCATAATTGAAATTATCAAAGATTTTGCAATTGGAGCTTGGTTAATATTGTTGATACATGATCCAGAATTTAATCTAGAACCCTTTGTTTCTAGCTGCGCTGTTTCTCTGGAAGAGAGACAGGAGATCTGAAAGTGAGTAAACCCGTATTTTTTTTAATTAGGACACAGTATGGAGGCCTCATCCACTACTAGTAAGAAGGTGATTCGTGTATAGTCAAGCTTCTGATCGTAATCTCACTTCAAGATAGAGCTACCAAAAAGATGCTTGCTCTAATTTCACGTGACCTGCAGCTGAGGTAAATGTGTGTACCCGTTTCATCTGGTTTCTCACAATCACACTGCTGAGCTCTATAAGGCTATGCGCCAAGCAATGTGTTTGCTGATTGTATTCAAGATGTCAAAGTTACAAATCCTAGTTAGTTTAATTTGAACAGCAGTAATGCAAGGAATAACAACAGAAAAGTCATTTCTAGAAAGCGAGGTCATGCTTTATGAGAACAAATTTTTTTTATTTTTGGTACTGAATATGAGACAAAATCTTAATCCAAAAGATGGGCAATGGAAGTTTATCCAGCCTAGAGTAATGATAAGTAACAGGCCTGCACAAGATGCCTCTGAACCATGTGCTGTGAGGAGTAGTTTGGGTGTGGATACATTAATGAGTTATAATGTAATAACAAGGTTTTGCACAGTGGCTTTGTCCTACAGTAAGTGTTATGCAATCCAAGATACACCCTTTCATGAAGGAGGGTGACTGAGATGTCACCTGGGGGTACATTGTAAAGGAATACATCTATTTAGTGGTTGAAAAATTGCATTTCATCCAGTGTTAAAGCAGCTTCTGCACTTGGACCGTGGACTCTAGAGCAACCTGAGCTGTGATGGAGCCAGTGTTGGAATCTGCACTTTCAGGGGATAACAGAGGGTGGGGGTAGTGTGCGAGGGATGTTGGGATTGTGGATTAGGAAAACAAGAATGTTTTGAGGCTGGGGTGTTCTGGAGAGGAGGCTAAGCAGAGGTGAAACTGTGGGAATATACAGTAGGAAGCCAGAGTGGTGAGAGGTGTGTTGGGAGGAGGCAGAGGGCATGAAATACTGGGACTGTGGAGAGGAAAGTAGGAATGTAAGATGTGGGGTGCAGGGAGACGTTTGCAGATCTGGCATTCAAAATGGTGTGGTAAGGAAGGGTTCCCAATAGTGTACCAGTATCTCCAGGGCTATGTCCTTAGCCAGGAAATAATACAAATACTGAACTTTGTTGTGCAGGCACAGGGCTCTGGGATAGCTTGTCTTCTGTTCCTGGAGGTAGTCATGCTGCTGCATGGCCTGTGGCCAAGATTTAGGGAGATATGTCCCCCTAATGCCTGAGATGCACAGCAATTCCCAGAGAGAAAGAATTCTCTACAACAGTTGGTGAGGAAGAATCTGCTTAAGCTTGGCTTCATTTGCGTTGCCATTACATTAGAGACTAGGAGATGTTTGTTGTAATGGTTTTAAGATGAAATTTTTTTATCTTGATCAGCTAGGGGTGGGAAGAGAGAACTCAAATATGCCTACAGAGAGGTGGCAGTCTATTCCCAACTGTCTTCTGCAACGGGGCATAAAATCCCTCAGGGAGAAGGCAGGGATCCTTCACTCTGATGTGTGACTGATGTGTGTGATTACAGTGGAAGAATTTACTGGGAGAATATTGGCAAAATTGGAAGCCTACTATGTTGGTCACACTTTGCCACTAGAAGTTGGAATAGCCAAAGAGAAGCGCAGCATTCTTGACTTGATCTGGATTTTTTTTTTTTTTCCCTGTTCATAGCACTTGGAACATGCTGGCTTAGTCTATGCAGCTGTGTCTTCCGTTAGCGGCCGGCTCCAGTGTGTGTGTCCATTTGTGTTAGTTCTCTTTTGGCATGAGTGATGACTGCCTGATGCTTTGATGGTAAAGCTGGTGGTTTAGTTCCCCTTTCTGACTCTATTGCATGTATATAACACTGATTCATAAGCTGGGAAATCCAGCTTTGCTTAATTAAACGAATTAGGCACAGTAAATAATGCATTTGTGATTGGTTTTAAGAGAGAAGTGTAGTTCAGCCTTTAAAGCATAGCTCCGTCTGCTTCTCAGTAACAGTGTTAGACTGCCATCAGCATTTTGTCTGTTTGCTTCCTCTAGGATTATTGTAAGACAGTATTGGTGATGTCTCAGGATCAGGTGTTTCTTGCTGTCAGTACATTGTAAGAATTAATATCAAGAGTCTTGAATGAATGTGGTGCTGATTTATTCATTCTGTTTAGTTATCAGCATGTCAAGGAATGACTGTCTCTAGAACCCTCAGGTGAAACATCTGCGTGGGGCATGAGCTTGCTTTTTGAATGATTTGCAAACTTTGATTTTTGGGGCTTTCATCTCTTTGGAACCTGTGTTTTCAAAACCCAGAAGAATTTGTTTTCCGTGTGTCAAATCTGAAAACACAAGAGAAATTTTGCCCCTTCTCTTCAGAGTTAAAAACCTCAATTTCACCAGTTTCCTGGGTAATGGCAGGCCAAACGTAAGGACTTTGTTTTCTGCTTCAGCTGGTGTATTCCACTGGTTTCTGCAGAGCAAAAACATACTGCTAGGAAGAGGAAAATAAGACCCTAAACTGTCCGAGTTGAGATGCTCAGCTATAGTCATAGAAAAAAGTTTTACACTCCTTGAAAAAACTATGTTTCCTGAAAATCTTCCCATTCGTTTCTTTCACAAAAATTATTTAATATTTCCCAACTTTCTTTTGTTTGCGTGAGCAAAGGAAAGCTCATCTTGCTTCTGTTAATAGACAAGCTTTATAGCTCTCAGCTGTTAAATGAGGAGAACCGGAGTACCAAGAAAGGATATGAGTTACCTAAAAAGTCTGTGACAGTACTGGGAACTAATGACTCCCACTCCTGTGTTTTAACCACATGGCCAGCCTTCCCCAAACATTTTTATTTTCGATTTTGTGTAGAATTGGAACTCCTGGTGCTTTTTCAATTTCCTTGTTTTACTTCCCAGGCATATACGTAGAGCACATTTCAATTGCAACAATAACATTAATAATTGCATATCGGTGAATAAATGTAAAATATTTGCACAAAGGGTAGTTAACAAGGAAAACTCAGGCATATCTCCTTATTATTTTGAACTTAGTAAGATTCTTTGACTTTCCAGTAACAGAGATCCAGAGTTATTCTGTGAATTCGCTAGCGTTTGTTTGGATTTGTATTTGTGTAAATGTGAGCAGAATTTCTTGTTATTAGAGGGAAGTGAAATGCTCATAATTCCAGTAATCTTCTAAAAGGGTGTATTTATTCCCAAAGTTAAAAAAAAAAAAAAAAAGTTAATATAGGGAGCGCAGTAAGATCACAAATAATTTCCAGTAAACGACAGAGTAGTGTTTCATCCTGAAACAGCTGGTTTATTTGGGAACTGTTTATTGACTTACAGATGAACTTCATGGGTTAAATGCTTTGTTGAAATAACTGAACCTGACTACAAAAGACCTGTCTTGTCAGTTCACACATACAAAATATCTGAAAGTACATCTTCTGTGTAATGACAAGGCTCTGCAAAAGCTTCTTTTACCTCTCCTTTTGGTTCTGTCCTCTGCTTGAATCTCTCCCTTCATAGTACCTTTCACTGAAGCTTTCTTTAGCATCTTCTGCCAAGAGTTTACAGGCTGGAATTCTTGAGTGCCTGAGTATATTTTCTGGTTTGATTCTGTTCACAGTTGAATAGCATCTTCCAAAAACTGTAGGTGAAAACTGGATCTGATGGGTTAGATTTAGTTTTAACAAATCTCAAATAATTGACACCTAGACTGGAGTACAAGAACACCATTAAAAATGCTAATTCTGATACTCAAAATTTAATAAATGCTAGCATTGAAATGTCTTTGCACATGCCCACTCCCTCTAACACGTTTTTTATTTACAGTATCCAATCAGTCCAAGCTTCCTTCACCAATTGTCTTCCTCCCTAGTGATCTGGTCTCCTTCCTCTCCAGTCCTAGTTGTGAGTTTGTTCTAGTCTAAGCTTTTTCATCTCTTCAGTTGATTCTGTCTTTGTCCTCTACATGAATTATGTGGCACTTTCTTTCCAAAACTTCACTTTGAAGGTCTCCTTGAAGGCAAAGGAGATAGTCTTCCTCTTCTCAGTGCCAGTTCCTGGTCATATGCTAATGAGGAGAAACTACTATAGAGAAAGTCTGGTTTTCCTTCTGAAATTCCATGTGGGAATTCAGTGATGTGAAGATACTGCACGACAGGCAACTTTGGGAGCTGTGAGTGGCTTGAGAATGCTTAGAGAGAATGAATTTAGTAGAGATCTCCCTGCTGAAAATCAAATGCATTCACCATCAAGTTTGTGCAAGGTTTGGATTTTTATGAGGCTTTAGGTTGGTCAGTTTTTGGCAGACTTTCATGGCTTCTCAAAAGGCCCATTTCTGATACAAGAGTTACCTTATAGTAGGGGAATTCAGGAATTCAGACTGAGGCAAATGTCTGCCTTGATAGCGTTCTGCTCTAACACTTCAGAGTTTGACTGGCTTCTAAGTAGCTGAAAAGCAAGATCTTTTAAGTGCCAGATAAAGCTCAACACCAGACTCGTGAAGAATAACTATGCAGTCAAAATGAAATAGTGTAAACCTTGAACATGCTTCTTTGACTATAACTTAACTATTTTGAGTAGACTTTCTACATGGGGGGGAATTACTATGAAGTAAAAAAGGAGTGAATTTACTGCAAACTGGCTTCTGCTTATTAGCTCTCTGTGGACATACTGTATGTTTAGAAACTTGCTAGCTAAAGGCAGGTATGTACTTAGTTTCTTGCCTTTTACCAGTCCTTTCATGTAACTGATGGCTGTATAGAAGCCTTCCTGCACTTTCTGGTTTGGTAGGGGAAACCATGAGCTTTATAGAACACCAGACAAAGACTTTGACATGAGGCAAGACCGAGCTAAAGTCAAAGCTGGTGCTCATGGATTAATTTATATCAGTATCAGTGCAAAAGCTGGGGGTGGGGAGTGGGGCCCAAATCAAATAATGCTGTTGTGGGTCATTTAGATTTACAGTATGATTACTCCAGCAAATGAGCAGAAGAGAAGACTTTTGCTTTAAATTAAACCAGTGCTAGGGAAGTGTGAAGAAAGGGAATGAAGGATCTTTAAAAGGCCTCAGCCTTCACGTGATATTACCCGTCCAACCTTTATTACCCACCACTTTCTTTACAGCTGTAATGATCAAGTGGCTATCCTGTCTGGACCATGGAAGATTCACCCTTGAGCCTCTCCATTTCTAGCAAGGTATGGGAGAAAGAGCATAATACAAATGACATTCAAATAATAACATCTTTGTCAAGAGCTTTCTGTATGGAGAATCATAGAATCATAGAATCAT
>NW_009186833.1:0-2361 GCF_000690835.1 Fulmarus glacialis
TTAATGATTCTATGATTCTATGATTGTATCTCAGGGAAGAACCTCAGAAGTCTTGGAATACTGTGAATATGTCTAAAATATCTTAAGCTTGCTGAGGAAACTTACACTACAAACATGAAAACAATCACTCAGTTCTGTCAATATCTGTTCATTTTTAAACCAAAAAGTTATCCTTTCTCCTAATCCTTTGTGAACCTCATTATTTCCACACTCAACTTTCCCCAAATAGCTGAGGTATCAATCCAGAGTGCCTTGCAGATTTAAGCACTGGTGAAGAATTTGTTAAAGCTATTTGATAAAGCTTTAGATATCTAGATCTTGAGATAAATGGAGAGAAAAGGAGATGTTTTTGTCATTGGGGACAACAGGTCCTGAATGCAAATTCCTGAGGGACTAACGAAAAATTTGCCTTGAGCACAAGCAGCCATAGAACTGTTGTCCATGTCAGTCAAGGAAATCTTAAGATCCTTAGATGTGTTGTTCAAACACAGCAATGTTACTGAGTATTTCTGAGAAACTTACTAGGATCATGTTCAAATTCTAGAATAATGTAACTAATTTATATTAGGAAGTATTAAAAGCTTGTGTATTGGCTTTGCGTGGCACGGTTCTGGTAGCAGGGGGGCTACAGGGGTGGCTTCTGTGAGAAGCTTCTAGAAACTTCTCCCATGTCCAACAGAGCCAATACCAGCTGTCTCCAAGATGGACCCGCTGCTGGCCAAGGCCAAGCCCATCAGCAACGGCAGTAGTGCCTCTGTGATAAGGTATTTGAGAAGGGGGAAAAACTGCTGCGCAAGAGCAGCCAGAAGAGAGGAGTGAGAATACGTAGGAGAAACAACTCTGCAGACACCAAGATCAGTGAAGAAGGAGGGGGAGGAGGTGCTCCAAGTGCCAGAGCAGAGATTCCCCTGCAGCCCGTAGTGAAGACCATGGTGAGGCAGGCTGTCCCCCTGCAGCCCATGGAGGTTCATGGTGGAGTAGATATGCACCTGCAGCCCATGGAGGACCCTACGCCGGAGCAGGTGAATGCACCCAAAGGAAGCTGTGACCCTGTGGGAAGCCCATGCTGGAGCAGGCTCCTGGCAGGATCTGTGATCCTGTAGAGAGAGGAGCCCACACTGGAGCAGGTTTGCTGGCAGGATTTGTGACCCTATGGGGGACTGACATTGGGGCAGTCTGTTCCTGAAGAACTGTACCCCGTGGAAGTGACCCACGCTGGAGCAGTTTGTGAAGAACTGCAGCCCATGGGAAGGACTCACATTGGAGAAGTTCGTGGAGGACTGTCTCCCGTGGGTGGTACCCGATGCTGGAGCAGGGGAAGAGTGTGAGGAGTCCTCCCCCTGAGGAGGAAGGAGCGGCAGAAACAACATGTGATGAACTGATTGCAACCCCCATTCCCCATCCCCCTGCACCGCTCGGGGGAGGAGGTAGCGAAAATCAGGAGTAAAGTTAATCCCGATAAGAAGGAAGGGGTGAGAGGAAGGTGGTTTTATGAAAAAACATGTGAAATTAAAGAAATATTTCAGAAGTATCAACTCACATAAAACATCTTCCTAGTACCGCAAGACTCTTTCCTGTTATGTGTCTCTAAGAAGTTAAGTTTGTACATCGTGTGTGCTTGGTGTATGTTAATTACAGAAATAATTATACCGTACTTATAAAAGATGGGTAATCTCTTTCTATTTTAATGCAACATACTCTCATCAATGACTGCTTTTCATGGTAGTTTTTAGATGTCTTTGACATCATGGCTGCTATCTCTTATTACAATGCATTGGGCATAAATGCATGCTCGCTGATCTTATGGTTTCCTGTTTCAACCATTTTTACTATTAAGTGTATATGCAGATGCATAATACATTTTGCACACAATTTACCTACGCTGGGAAAGAAGCAGAAGTTCTAATATGACACTATACTATTTCTTAGTGGAAAATTTCCCTCATCATGTAATTACGACTCTTTTTCCTATTCAATACTATTGAAAATTTTCCATAGGTAAATTGAAATGCCAGTTTTGCCTGTGTCTAGGAGCACAAAAGAGAAATATGAAGACAAGTTGGGCTATGTTTTTATTTAAATTTCAGCCACACTTTTCTGAACTGGATCTTTAGTCAGAGAGCTACGTCAGTCAGTAAACAATGCCATTGCACTAACTTGCTTATATTTGTGGATAACACTAAACTAATCCAAACTTAGAATCATAGAATCATAAAGGTTGGAAAAGACCTCTAAGATCATCGAGTCCAACCGTTAACCCAACACCACCATGCCCACTAAACCATGTCCCTAAGCGCCTCATCTACACATCTTTTAAATACTTTCAGAGTTGGTGACTCAACCACTTCCTTGGGCAACCTG
>NW_009186834.1:0-48835 GCF_000690835.1 Fulmarus glacialis
ATATATATATATATATATATAAAAAAAATAAAAATAGCAGAAATTATGATTATTTCAACAACCTAAAAATCTTTTGATAAGTGGCGTTAAGTCACTTAAACTTGTTTTTTAACAACAGGCAAGTGTAGCGTACTATAGAGCTACAGCTATCAAACTATCACTAGTAAAAAATGTATGGCCATCATTTCCTCACATATGTTTAGAGGCCACATCTGCATTCCCCCAACACTCACGCACACAAATTCCCAGTGAAAATTTTGACCTTCTGCTAAATTCTATTTCTTCAAGGACAAAAGCTGACGTAATATTTTCTGAGTCAAAATGCTGGTAGTCAGCAGTGTCAACTAGTCAACTAGTCTATGTATTTATGAATGCACATTACTAGTGTGCAATAGAGCCTATTACTACCTGTAGTTACGGTGAATTAACTGGAAAGGAGGAGGAAAAAGACAGCTGTTGTCTGGGCTTTTTTTAAACCCAAACAAAAGCTATAGCCCAAATTTCTGCCATGCAATATGGTATTCCTTGACTGAAAATGCCTCAATGGATGCCAAGTAGATGTTTTGAAATGAGTTTCCATTGGGGTGGAAATAAATCATAATGTAAAACTAGTATATAGATGGGTTAAAATTTCCATTTTTATCACGTTAAAAATGAATAATTTCAGCATTAAAAAAAAAAGTAACAGAATAAAGCCATATTCCACCTTTTGAGTTGTCTGTGAAAACAGCTCTTGTCAAAGTTATTCTTAGTTACAGAAACTGAAAATCATTATATGCTGGAATTTAAATCCCTTTCTATTGCTTAAAGTAAGTTGTTGTTGGAGTAGTCTTTTTATCATCAATGATTTTATGCTTACAGCCTGAAATTATGCAGAGGGCAGTGAAAAGCTGAAGCAGCACTTAGCATTAAATCTTATTAAGACTTGAGAGGATCTTCCATGGTGTACAGTTCTTCATCTAGCATTTGTATCCTGCAGCTGTAGACCAGCTCTCTTCTCCAGATCAAGCTCTGTCAGTTAAATATCATGCTATCACAGTTGCTTACCTCCATCCACTAACAAGAAGGAATCATACTCACAAACCAGTTGATGGAGTGCTTAACATAAGTGCTCCCTAATCTGTGCTAAAGACAACACCAGCTAGGAAGGATAGCTTTATATTTAAATGGGGAGGTTGAATCAGCTCCTCAGATTTTGCCAGCAGCTTATTAGGAAGTTTCCTGTGAACCTCAAGAATTATGGGGACAGTAACACCTAGCAAAAGGAGAAAAACTATCACAGAGAAGATGGTAGTATCTTCACAAGTGTCTGTTCTGGTTGAAGGGTAGCTTGTTGAAAGCTTGACCCTGAGGAAGTAGGCTCAAGATTACTTCCCGAGCCTAAAAATTCCTGAGTACAGGAGGTCCACATATTGTACTATATATAGAGGGAAGTATCCATAAATGCTGTTCAGATCACAATCTCTGCTTCTAATGGAAGGACTGAACATACAAGCATATTGCACAGCACTCAAAAGGACACCAAATAAACCCTCTGAGTACTACTCACAAGACTGTTTTCTATTTAATTAGCAAAGCACTTTTGTGATAGGATCAATTAATTACATTGCCAAATGGCTGGTGATACTGTCACATAGCGTACAGAGGTCTGTTTCTTAAATTCATTATATGGAATGTTTATCAAAGTCCAAAAAGACTTTCAATGCTGATAACATGCTTTACTGTGCTATTCTGTTTTGCTCTTTCTACTTTAATATTGTTCCGATTCCTTCCCCCACCTCTGGCTTTCTAGAAACCCAAGATACCTTTTAGTAAAGCTGAAACAGCAGTAATAATACTGTTTCTATATGACAACTAGTAGTTACGCAGCACATATACCATAAAGAACACACATATCTTTTGGAACCATGTTGAAAAATCTGTACAATAATTTTACTTTCAAACATACATCAACGTGCATCAAACTGGAAAATGAGAACCTTTTCAGGTGCTTCTGAAAAGCAGTACAGTTCACTCCCAAGTAAATACCTACAGTCAGGACTAAGGTACTTACTTGTTTCCACTCACAGGCAAGTCTGTCATCAGCTTTTGAGGAATTTTTGGTGGACTACAGCTGTGCAGAGATTCCCAGGGAAGCTGACCACATGCAACTTCATTTGGCAAAGCTGGAATAAAACAGCAATTCCGTCTCAGCTATCAACTAATATAAGAGAACAGTCACCCAGACAAATCGGGATAAAATATAGCCACCAAAGTAAAAGGAAGGGATTTCTTTCCTATTGCCCCAAGAAAATTATCCCATCAATCTGAAAACTGGTCAATCATTCTAATCAACACTAGAGTTCTTAAAAAGGCATCACAGAAGCATGATGGTTTTTTGCTTTGGATTGGACTAGATCCTCTCTAATGGTACTTAGGTTTAAACTAGGAGCTCTGGTGTGAGTCCTTTAAACAAACACACAATTTCAGATTATAGAATCCAAAGGCATGGAAGGTTGTGCTTTGTGCAGGTTTAAAAAAAAAAAGCTCTTCCATAGTATACCCATTAGAAGTTTATTTGTACAACAGTTTTCTTTTTTGGTCTGAGAAAGCCTTTTTTCTTTAGAGAAATAAATGGCCAAGTTCCTCAGTCTGTTATATGTGCTCACACATTCACTCCAGGGGATTTTGGATTTGTCAGTAGCTAAGGGGAATGTATGAGATCCAATTCTTAAAACACTGGCAGTACATCAACCATGGAAGCAGACTAATGATAGAGTGAAAGGGAAATGACTTTCAAATCACCTCCTGCCCACTGTGTCACTAATGCCTAACCTAACATTCCGGACTCACATTCTTAGGTGTTGGGAGGGAATAAAATGAGAATCTTTTGTTCTAGCATTTATAAAATCAGATACAATAGTGTCTATAATGGGGACTCTCTGTACCAGTAACCACTGCCACGTGGTCTCAGTACTCATTTAGAATAAGAGATTGCTTTGTCTCAGCTATGCAGGTAAGCGGGATCTCAGAAACAGGAAGGGTAAAGGAAAAAGAGACACTAAGAAAGGAGTTCAGAAATAAATACGTAGGAAAGGGGAAAAACAAAACTGATAGCTCTTTCTCAACCATATTACACCAGGTTTACTATCATGTAGCTCACTGAAATCTCTTGTGGCCCACTGCTGTAAGACAAGAATGAGGCCATGGTATTTTGAGGATATCCACCACTATTGTGGGCAGTCCAGTCACACTGGAACTCTTGACATTGTTGTCCAGTTATGAGCAAATGGCAGAGACATTCAACGTTTCCTATCTGAGACAGTGAGAAAGATTCCAAAGGGCTTACACACAGAATAGTGGTTATAAAGAAAAGACAGGCTATAGTATTTTACACATCCTTTCAGAACTAGGCATGTACAGGAGAAGCTTTGCAGCTAGCATGGTAAAGTGAATTTTCAGGAAAGGGAAGGGAAGGGAATCAGGAAAATCTTGGGTCCTCACAACCAACATCCACAGTATCTACTGAAAGTAAGAGCAGTCTTTGCAGTGAGGCTATATTCCAGGAGAGATTTCCATCATACATTTAGCATATTGCTACAAGATGGAAAACGTCTGTGCTATTGCTGCAAACCATAGTCTAGTTCTGGCAGGAAGAGCCTCAAAAAGTGGTGGATCGAACAAGAAGAATGCAGGAGAAGTTCTTTTGAGAGGAGGGAATCTTTCTTCTTTTTGTAGCACCTCACACATCCAGTTTCCTAACCATGGCTTCTAGGCATTATGGTAAGATAAGTAAAGAATAACAGTACCAGTCGGTGTGTGGAGCCATAGCTCTGATATTCCTAAGAGACTGTTTATGGCATCACAGTAATCAGTAACAGTTTGACAAGCTATATGTGTGCATTCATAGAGATGATTCTTACGCAGCCAACACTGTATGCTTACCAACAGGTGATGTGTGCATACACATATATAAACACAGCCCTATAAAAGAAGTGCCTTAATGTAGAAAGAAAAAATAAAATAGGAATTAATTTCATCTTGCAGGATTGTAAGACCCTACAATTCAGTTAATTTTTACCGTCCATAGTTATCTTGGCTTTCAGAGACAAAATAGTTACTTCCTTAGCTTACTCTGAGAGTTTAATTTTAGCATGTAAGAAGCAAAACACTGATATAAAGTATTTCATTTAATGTGCAGCTACCATGAAATTCAGCCTAATGGGAAAGAAGATTAACTATTTGAAGTGTATTTCAAGTATGAACGTATTTGCCTATTCCTTCCTGTATCAGTCAACCAGAATCACCACATGAAAAAATGCATTATTCTATCTTTCTTCCTCGCTCTTTCTCCCCCTTTCTCTTTCTTGGGCTCTCTTTTCTTAACTTGACTGACAGTGATTTTTCACTGTTAAATCCTCTTGAATCAGAAGTAGAATCACTGCTAAGTCTTAACAAAAGCATTGTACTGCACATACTCAAGGGAAGCTGCCCTGAGAAGCAATGCATGGATTTGTTCCAGTTGAGAAAACAAGCTAATATTTCCCTTGCCATAAGAGGAAATCAAATGTATAATCTTTGCTCAAGGGTTAACCATACATTTCTCAGAAAATACACTCAGCAAAATAGTGTTGACCTGTAGCACTTAAGATGTACTTGCCTTCACCTACTCTTTTTCCAGTCCTCTAGCCAACCATTTAGCATAGAAGCTTACAGGCATACAAAGATTTTAGCTATCTTTTAGTGTCTCAAATTACCTATGTGACTTTTTTTGAAGGCTGTATTATCTATCTAAAGACCTTCCTGAAACCATGAGAAAGTAGTATTGAAGGCCAAAGTTCTGCTTCAGATTTAAACATATATTTTCATGGGAACCAAAGAATTTGCCCCATTGAAGCCAAAGATAGTCATAACCTGTGCAATTATTCTCCCACTTCCAAGGGTTACATGACTGGAGTCTTTTGTACCAAAGAAATTAAATGTCTTTTTATCACTTGATACTTCTCTTTTTATTATTAAAGTAATTAAACACTGCACAAAAACTTAAAATAACTCTGTCATGAAGACTTTACTTAAGGTTCATAATAACAGGGGCCAGGTTTATGTTTGTTCTAAAAGCTGCATCTATACCAGATTGCCTTTCTATTAAGTACCACAGGCCATTTGGATTAATAACTTCCATCAGACTCTATGCAGCTTTATATAAAGGCACGTAGGTAATCCCACCTATGGAAAGTTCTCTCTAGATAACCTTGCCTAGAGTCAACCAGGATGGTTAACATAATCTGCTCATAAAACTGTTGATGAAAGTAGGTTTGAATACTATCCAGACTCTGATTTTGGACAGTTCTTGTCAGAAAAGCAGATTTCAAGGGAGGCATGGTACTGTTATTTAAACAACTATTACATGAGCATAACAGCGCTTGAGATAATAGAGTGACAGTCATTGAAAATATTAAATTTTAATTTAATGAATGCATTCTTTTGTTTCCATTCATTCTAAGTCCATTAGATGTCCAACTGAAGAAAAGGAATTTGGAATTTCACAATCTCCTTGGAAATTTGTATCCAGGCTTCTCCTAGTCCTTGCAAACAGTCTCAGGGAAGGTATACAGACCCTCTGAGTACAGGTTTACATACTCTAGATTGTCAGTAGAGATGGACAGGTACTCAGGAAGGTGATTTCATAGGGGTTCAACGTGCCCTGTAGATGATTCCAGTCTCTTCTTACTGCCCAAATGGGAGAAAGCATTGATTCCTAAAATAAGCTCCAAAGTGAAGTTCCGAAAGTGGGTGAATACTTGCTCTTAATCTGTGTGATACTGTTATGCACCACTGAAACAGGAAAACCTAGTTTTAGTGATCATTGAAGGAAACACAAATGGAAGGCATGCTGGTGGCACTGTCTTACAGGAAAGAACTCCAAACTCAAGAGACCCAGTCTGTCCTGTGTCTGCCAATTTCTTCCTGAGAAGTCATTTCATCTTCCTTTAACTTCACCTAGCAAATGTACATAACTGTACTTGTCAGCTTTGAAAATTGCTGTATTATAGGCACCCTAGCACTTTTATGAAGCAACAGAATGATATTCCTTATATTCAGAATATCTTCATAATACAAGCTTCTCTATTAGGAAAAAGACTTCAGCATCCCAAAAAAAAAGATAAAGGGAGGGGGGAAAGGAAAAAAAACCTGTCTGCGTCTAATTTGGGGGCACTTTAGTAAATCAGTTCTTATAATCTTGCTGACTAATTCAGGGTTTGTAAGATACCAAATTGTTTGTTGTAATGGTAGTTTAAACAATCTTTATCATGCAAATAAGTTCTGAATTCACTGCTACTTCTTACTCTTCTTTGCTTGCTTAGTCACAAGAAGATGCTTTGGCCTCCAGTTAGATTTCAGTTCTTTGGAACATTCATGAAATTTATTTCTATTTTATTAGGAGAATTTAGATTGTTGTGGAAATTACTATCTACTCTTAGCAGCCTGTTGCATACAAAAATGCTGTTGCTGGACTTGTTTATAAATTTCATGTACTACCTTAGTCTGGATTATCAAAACTAATGACAACAATATCGCCTCCTCTTACAATTTTTATTTATCCTTTCTAAAGATTAATTTGAAAGACTGCTTCTTCCAGTGCCGTTATGTTTATTCAGCATACTTTTCTCTTTTATTTGCTGACGTTTTATTTAATGCATACGGTACCGCCTGCTAAGGGTCAGTATTTGTTAATCTTGCCTGATATAAAAATCCTACTCACATACTACGAACTTTTGTAAGCAGAAATGAACAATGGACATAATTGAAATAGCCCTCAAGTAACTATTAATTAGAGCAGAACTTTTATCTGTATTATGCATCTTTAATTTGACAACTTATCTTTTCATAAGCACGTAGCTAAAAAGAATAGAGGGTTTAGAAAATAATAACTAAGCATAGAATTCTGGCATACAATAAACACAAAAGGCAAGCATGCAGGGCTCTAGCACCCTTTGTCTTCCAGCTAGAGAAATTAGCAATGGCTAATGGAAATCAGTAGCCTTAAGAAAGGAGTATGATTAGGTACTATCAAGCAAAGATGCCAGTGCCAGGTCTTCCTGAAATGGAACAGTCATTCTGATGATGACCTCCCTTGCCCTGTGAACTTAGAAAATGCTCAATTCTGCTAAATACAGCTATTTTCAAGGTAGAGATAATAATACTAAATTATTTGATAGGATATAAAGAATGACTAGTTCAGTTTCTTTATAGTAAAATATTTCTTTGTATGGTTGCATTTTTTCAGGAAGAGAAGCTAAGGTTTAAAAGGGGAGTTTCTATCAAGGCAGTCTGCCAAAGGCTGCTCCGTAAACCTGCAAACACGGACAAGAAACTAATCTAGTTCAAGAGTTATCTTGATATGCCTTCTCCTTCATCTGTAATATGAAGTCTACGAATTTCAGGAAAAGCTATTTTAAAACATTTCAGTAATTTTTATTATAACACTTCTATAATACAAACTTTCAAAATGACAAGACAAGAAAAAGAGTCCATCAGCTAGGCAGATATTGTTCCCACAATGTAAATAGGTAAAACAGTGACAGTTTTTGAACATGCAACTCAGTGCTCCCTGAATTGGAAAATTTTGTATGAATAAAATCAAGAATGCATTTACAGTGTGTAAAGTATGCACATAAGCACTTTCCTGATTTGAGGCCTAACTTCTTTGTCCACAGACTCTTTATAAATAAATAGCAGAATCCAGCTTTTTGGCACATTAGCT
The DNA here is from genome assembly GCF_000690835.1 of Fulmarus glacialis. Lineage (NCBI taxonomy): Eukaryota > Metazoa > Chordata > Aves > Procellariiformes > Procellariidae > Fulmarus > Fulmarus glacialis. The sequence continues at coordinate 7,745 of NW_009186834.1, forward strand.
TTAGAAACATGAGATAGTGGGAAACTATATGCAGTAGAATTTGATAATAAGATGAAAAATACAGAGCAAATAGAAAACAGTCAGCAGGGCCAGGGGGCATAAAGCCTCCTCGAAATCCTAAATTCAAATATGCCTTAAGTCATGACTGAAATAATTTGGTTGGTTTCATCTGAGTGGCTAACAGAACAGGCTTGTTCATATCATTACATTGCAAGAGAAGTGTTTATAGCTGCCAGGCTTTGTTCCAGAGAGAAAACTGGCAAATAAATGCATATTATATATAAGTACATAAGCAGGGTAGGGGAAAAAAAAAGTAATGGTAGACAACAAAATATTCTCCTGATCTATCTTACTAAGCATCATTGGAGACTCTCATAAACAACAGTAATTCACAGAACTAGTAAATTATGTTTATAAATGAATGAAACCCTGATGACATCCTTCTCTGAGAAGAGAAGTAATCCCCTCAATTCTTCTCACAGGGAGAGCCAGAGAAATGCAAAAACCAGTGATACGTGAAAGGAAGACTAAAGAGTTCAGGGTCTAACTTAGATGATGCTTCTGGCCTTAAGCGCTAGTAAGTCCTTCACCATCTTTGTAACACTGCCTTTGCCATAACAGTTACATGGGAAAAAAGATTCTTTGCTGGGAATTAAGCATCCTTTTATAACAACTGTTAGTGCAATTACAGGGATAGCCTTTGTTTCCCATGGATTCAGTTGTCTGGCCCCGGGAGTGCTGGATTAATTTGAAGTTGAATTATGTGCCTGTTTGGGAGTTGGATCTGCTTGGTGTTTGTAGGTGCTACGCAGTGTGGCTCTCCTGAGTTGTGTCGACATTGTTGTTTCTGCATCTGCTCTAGAAACAAGGCCTGGGGGACCAATCCTGTGTCTGCTCCAGGAGCAAGGTCAGGGTGCTGATTCTGCTTCCAGAATAAAATTGTTGTGGGGAAGGTTTTTATTCACACAGTGTGCATCACACTGTGGCAATAAAAAGCTGTGGTGGCTTAACTCTGTGATGCTCTACCAGATGAGGGACGGGAATGGTTAAGGCTGGCGTTGCTTTCTGCGTGCCTCCACTAGTGAAGCCACAAGTTTGCTGCTAAGAACAAAAACAGCCATTCTGGGGATTCTCCCAGGAAAGAGAAATGTCAGAACTGACACAATGTTTGTGGTAATAAGCTGTGTTGGCAAAATCCTTGTAGATGTCACCAAAATGTAAATGAACTCCACTGACTCAGGGAAGCAATCTCCAGAAGAAAGAGACACAGAACTTATTTGCATTTAGCAGGGGATTACAAATATCATTGTTCTCTCTCCTCCTCTCAGACGGAAACTGTTGGCTCAGTGTCAGCAGTGCAGAGATGCATTTTTCTTTCTTGAAACTAGTTTAATACCAAGAGAATAAAGCGTGTACTCCTGTGCTTGTCAGCTAGCTCTTTTTCATACATACTTTGCTGCAGGAATCCTGATTCTCAATACTAGGAATATAGTATATGATATAGTACAACAGAAACATGTAAAAGTACATAATTGGTACAGAGACAAAGAGGTCAATCAATGAAAATACAAGACAGATTCATCACTTCAATAAGATACAGTGAAGTAAGTCCACAAGCTTTTGTTGGGCTCCAAATGTTTTCTTGCCCTGAGTACTACGCTGGAGATAGTAGTCAGCATGGGCTTCGCAAAGTACTACGGAAACCCCATTCTGGAAATACTCCGTGGAACACGAGTTAACAAGAAGGACAGAAAGTTTACCTGATGATAAAAATGCACGAACGAGGCAGGTATAATGCAACATCTTAATTTTTGTTGTCTGGAGAAAGGAAACATCATCAGGATAAAAACAAATACACAAAGATAGTAAGGAATGTTACTTTCATTTCCCACTTTTTAAGGAATATAAAGCAAAATATGAAAAAAAATCTAAGAGACATAAGTGCCATACTTTCACCATAAAGAATAAATAGCACAGTAATCCCCACTGCAGAAGAGATTAAAGCATCAAGAAAAAAAAAAAAAACACATCCACACAAACCATGTTTCCATAGCAAGCCTCTTTTTTCCTATTTTCCGTCTTCACATAACTCATGTAATATTCATTAGAAGTAATTGCTCAGCTTAAGGAAACAGTGTGCTGCTAATTCATCCCTCTTCCACAAGTCGTAGAAAGTGCAGTAAAAATATGCAGAATTAAAATGTGACTTAACACAGAGCATAAGACAGAGGTCATGTGCCACAGAAAGTGTCAGTGGGGTTTAATTTAAATCACAAGTCAGTTCAAAGAAGAGCAGAGTTAACGTATTGCCCTTTTGGTTGCTGACTTACGAAACACATTCAGTTAAAGCACCATTCTACTCAAATGCATTGGTGTGTCAATTCACAGCCTCAGTGCAACCATCTGTCCTCAGAAGACTGCAATGCAAATTTGAACACTGCTGGCCCTTTCAGTAGGCAGACAATAAAGTGTTCTTCTGACAAAATTGGATCATACTTGTACTAACAGAGGTCAGCATGGGATTTCATGACTGAACAAGCCAAAAAAAGGGGTCACAGTCTCGATGTGTTAAAATTGTGCACATTTAGTTTATTGTTTGGTGCTTGAGAAATGAACTTGTCTCATGAGAGATGGTAAGATCCTAATGATTTGGTGTTAGGTAACATGCTACTCTTTAGCACTAATACCATGCCTTCCCTTTGAAAAGGGAGCAAGCATTTGGACTTCGGATGCCAAGTAAAACTGGTATGAATGCAGTTTTGAAAAACACAGCATTCCCTCAGCACATTTTACTGACATCCTGCGCATTTGGAATCCTACCTCGGTGAAGTGTCTGCTTCTTTGTAATTTCATGTTTGGGAATACTTGAGAGATGAGCAGGTAACTGAGCCAGTGCACAAGATAATTTGGCTGGACACTGTATTGATTCCTCCTATAATGATTCAGGAACTGGTGATGATGAAGACTTGTTCGGATAGAGTAGCAGTCATACAAAAGAAATTACAGGGTACCCGTGCTTCATCAGTGAGAGAGTAAAAAAAGAAATCTTGTGCTAAATTAATCAGAGGAAATAGGACCGTAATTCATACAGTCAGTAATCATCTTGACAAATATTGTCAATTAATGCATTATACATTGTTCATTACTTTTTATCTCAGTCACAGTAGTTTTCTAAGGTTGATATGTATATGCTTCTCTTTGCAGAGTTTTTGGGTAATCAAACACTGATAAAGGGCAACATGAGGAATAAACATATGCATTATTAGGCTGTCTCTAATCTTTCTTCAGCAGGGTTTATCTCCAAGGAACATAGGAGATTAACAGGAGCAGTGACTTTCATTTCAGAACCAAAAAGCTCACTGAACAGTCTTAGCACTTCCTGAATCAACAAGGTTGCCCACACACCTTCACAAGCATTCAGTGCTTGCAAGCTCAGGTATATTGTTAGCAATGAGGCCATCTGTTTTTATCATCAACCCTGTCTTCCTTGGCCCAACCCTAAAAGCTGGTATTTTAGGAAACTATGCAGCAGCTGCTAGCTAGAAAAAATCTGTGATCTCATCCCCAGAAGGACTTAACAAGATAGTATTAACATGTGACACAGTAAATATGAATACATCAATTATTTTAATAATCCAAATAGCATGATATTTCTTGTATCATATGCTGTCAGCACAAGGGAGATCAGATGATCTAAAGTGAAAGTCCCTGCACTATATGATATTCAGTACAGCCTGTAGAACAAATCGTAGTAGGACAACATGCACAGGCTGAACATTATGAAGCTGTAAGTATAGCTCCATAAAACATAGTGGTCATCCTTGTTAACATTTCTAGCATATTTCTGCAATTAATATCCATGCAGAAGCTATCTAGAAGTTGGCAAGGGTTCAAACAGGATTTTATTTTTGCATAACATTCATACCTTCCTTGATAAAGAATTGCAATCTGTCCCTTATCTCCAGCAGCTAAAAAACCCAAAACAACAACAACCCCCCCCCAGCAACAAAAACCACAAATCAAAAACACACACAAACAACCAACCCACACAAACCACCAAACCAAAAAAACCACACATAGCTTCAGACCACATTCCCTTACCAATTTACAATGGAAGGCTTCAAGACACCCCCACTCTTGATTAAGATCCCTCAAAAGATACCTTGTGATGCACAGGAATGAGGAGCTAAAGGAACTATTTGACACATGCAGAGATTTCAAACCTTTCCCATTTAATGTTTTTCCTCAAGCTTCAGGACAGTGGGCATTTCAGATTAAAAAAAAAAAATAATTAAAACAATCAAAAAAGTATCCACTTTCCACTGCCATTCTAACTGGGCATTTTGCCAGTACAATTATATTTAGGATATGCTGTGATGTCCATGGTTTTATAAATTCTGAGAAATAGCTGTTCACCTGCTACTCCAAGGTAATGTAATATTTCAAAATTGCTTTGAGGCAATAGGGTAATTCTGAGTTTACATCTTGTCTCTACAGCAGATCAAAAACTTACTGTTAGCTTTTTAATAATTAATGAGGCTCATCTCAGCTTTTTACATATTTTACTTTCCAGTTACGATAACCATCAGTTCATGCTTACATTAAAGCATAAGAGCTTTAAAGAGAAAACAGCCACCTTTTCTAAGCTTATTTTTGTTGAATTTCAGCAAATTAATCAGTCATTGCATTGCTCCTCCTTTAAGCAATCGAAGTTCAAGGCTTCCATATTGTCTTGGCATTCACTTGGTTCACTCATTCAGCTAACACTCACGCAGACTGGTGATCTTTGGTGGAGGCCTCAGATTTCAGTCGTGTGCCTCACCAGACTTTGGACAGGTGACCTGTGGAGATCACTGGGGATAAATGTGAATTCCAGCCCTGGGATTCGATCATGGTTGTTACTTGGTCCCCTCCAAGACCCATAGCACTTTCTCACAGGAAAGGACCACGTTTTTACTGCTGTTCAAAGCTCTGTGACTCTACTGCTGTTGGAAGGGATTCTCTCCAAGTCTTTAAATGCTAGGTCATTACGAAGATAGCGTCCAGCACAGGCGACACATATCCCATTGTATTTTGCTAAGATTTGGTATTTCTCTAGTAACCCCTGGAGCATCATTTTTCCCCTTTTATTACTTTCAGTGCTACATCACTTTCATGAATAAGCCTTTTTCAGAATAGCATTCACTTTTCTCCAGCTCACGCATTGTATTTCTACTGTGTTGTATAAAATAGGAGCTATTTTCATGCTGTCAGTTTCTTCACAAAAAAATTCATTGTCTACTAATGCAAAGAATATAAAATTTTAACTTGCTTTTAATCTTTGAATGTCTTTTAATCTGATTGTTAATGCATAAGAAACTGAAGATGTTCATATATTCACACCAGAATTGAAGTAGCAATGTATCCAGCTATCTCATGCAAATATTAGTCCACATAAGACATATCCACAGGTGCATACAATTTACGTATCTAAGTTTAGCAATCTCTTTGAGATGGTGATAAATTCTTCTAATGTGAACTCCTTACATCGCCCTCATACTGAAGGACATTCTGAGTTCTCCTGTATTGCAGGACTATAATGTAACATACACCTTTTTGGTAGGAAAGAAGTCTGTTTAGTTAATTTGTATAGAAGGACCTTAACTTGCCACACCATGTGAATCCTCTTGGCCTCACTATGAGCCTAACAATGTAATTCTTATCTGCCAGCACGTGGTTAAAATGAATAATTAAAGCAGATAAGAGGAAACTGAAGAAGGGGTTCCATTTTTTTTTGTGATTCTTTTTTAATTTGTTAGTCAACAATTGTAAAAGTCCTTGCTGTTAGCAAATATGTAGATGAAAATCCCTTTGCAGTCATGTGTGATCAGGATAACCAGGGACAGAAATAACTTCCTTTTCTATTACCAAGTTGTTTATATCTGTCTCCATATATTTGCCTGTGCACTTGAAAGGGAATAGAAGAGGATTTTACATCAGCCTAGATACTAGTTTCTCCACCAAGAATCCCATAGCTTTTTTCAAAAATTCTTTTTTTTTCTCCACTGGGTAAATGGGAACAATTTAACAGACATTTCCACTATGAATATTAATAGAAGTAAGAGAGGTAGGATGGTTTGCATACAGGCATGTTAGGAGTTAACAGCAGGGCTCAGAAAACAATCAAGGGTCAGTTTGTGCTGCAGTGGTGGGTTAATAGTCAAAGAAAGATCATTCTGCCTCATCTGAAATAGCAAATTGTGTCCAGAGATTAAATCACAGTTATCTGATAAACTGCACGAACAACTGTTAGTGACCTTTAACATTAAACTAAACATACAAAGCACATGTTTTTGATGTGAACAGTGCTACTGCGAGAAGGTGGAAGCTGGATGGTATTTCTCTCTCCCTGTTGTTCCAGGCAGTATCTCTAAAAGAGCTTTCATTTAGGTAGTCTTATTAGAACCACCCCTGCAGGGCACACTTATTTTCTGGGACTGAACCATTTTCTGGTCCCTTTTGTTCAAAAGGCCACAAAAAACTAGCCAGCCTTAAAAACAGTCAGTATTCCAGGTTCAGACATTGTCAAGGGTGCTCTGTGGGCATCGCAGAGGTTCTAACCTACATGCAACACCATTCATTACAAAGGAATTTATAAAAGCTTTGTAATCAACTTTCCCATAACATGTAGTTATTTAAATGGAGTCTAATCTAAGAAACAGTGCTCACAGAAAAAGCCAAAGTTCTTGTTCTAGCCTTACTCTGCATCTTTCTATTATTACTCTCACTCAATCTCATTCAGTAACAATGTAGAACAATGCACACTGCAATTTCTGTTTCCTTTAGAAAAAAATTTTTTTTTAAATCCTCTTTGAAAATAATAAATAGCTTAGTTTTAAGAACAGGGAGGAATACCCACAGCCTAGACTTCTAATTGCCTGGAGAGAAAATGGTGCAGCATACACAGATGTTTCTCAGGACATCTGTTAATATCAGTCCTTCTTAGTGTATGTCTTCTGTTTGGGGAACAACCCAAGACCTCTTCCGACTTCCCAGCAGATAGGAAGGTGTAGCTACCTCATCTCTAGCAGCTGTCAATGTTTACCCTATGCTGAAACTAGCCTTGAAGTGGAAACTACATTTTATATTTAAAATACACACATACACACACTACAGTTTATATAGAAAGGTGAATAAATGTGCTTTCCTAGAGGCTACACTTGTTTTTGGGGGGGTTTGTTTGTTTGTTTGTTTTTAAAGTCCTTCCTCTGCCGTCTCAAATGGAAGAGCAACCAACATCATATTATTTATAAGAAGGAACTATGTGGAACCTATAAAATAAGCTATATATGCAAGGTAGCAGAATGTTTATGCTACTCCAGGAGAAACACCACTGCCTATCTGCTGGGGGGAAGTTACTTTTTCCAGCCCTTCAGTGGTGTAAGTCTCCTCTTTATGCCTGACTCAGCCCTGCTGGCCAAAGATAAATACAGAAGAGGGCAGAATACACGATGTGTACCAAGCAGCGCCTAGACACTGCACAGCATAGGTATGGAATGGTGCTTGGCTGTATGGCAAGTCCTGCACTTCGATTTACCAATGCTCTAACCAAACGGGTCTTCTATAGTAAGCAATAGGGGCTTTAAAGAAAGGGATTTCCCCCCCCAGTTTTTCGAATAGTAATGTTTCGGTAATTTAATTTCTATAGATCTTTCAGTGTCCTTGAATTTTGGTGGCTCCTTTAGCAACAAAGAAACTAGGTGATTGAAATCTTCCCAAGAATCAATATCTGTTTTACTATTATTGACATTCCTGTACCTGTCTAAGCAGAAGTCCTAGTCCTATTCAGACAAAATCTGAGGGAATGAAATCGCTTCTTAATGGTATGAGAAAACTCCTTGATTTATGCAGGCATATACTGCTGTAGCTTTTACAGATACAAATGATAATGTAAGTCATACTATAGGCTTTGTATACTCTGTGACATCAACACCATAATTCATATGGAAGTACATAACAACACTGCAAAACCATTTCAATCATTTAAAAAAATTCAAGTGACCTTGAAAGAAAGACCAAGATATATCACATATGCTACCACCTCTTAAAGAAAGATCTTTGGATTCCAGCATTTGTTAACAGGTTTCTATCTTAGCACCCAGTTCCTTACATAACTAGCTAGATCAGTATTTCAGTTGTCATTATTTTCTAAACAGTAAACATCAATCATTCCTCTACATATATTTTTTTTAGTAGATTACTACTATTGAAGACTGGAGATGAGGATGGAAAAAGAAATAGGATTATTTCAATAGGAAAAGTCCTAAATAAGAAGCAGCACATAGCCACAAGCACTCTAGAAGGAATGTTCGAGGTATATGTAAGGTGGACATGATTCCTGCAGCTCAGTTAGTAGTTCAATCTCAGAATTTTGTTGCAGATATCATTTTTATTAGCTCTTTTACAGAGTTTCAAATCATGTGAGCAGCTTAATGATTGCTGAAAGATGCTGGTTAATAGAGCCTATTGAATAGTTCAATGCAACTTAAGGAAAATACAAAACTTCATAATTTAAAAAGTCTCATAAGTTTGAGCCAATTTAATAATAATCAGAAGTGGATAGCTGATTTACAGATTCATAAACGCATATAGTGGGCAACAGAACTCAAGTCAGCTGCTCACCAGTTGTTACTGTTAGAGCTAGCAAGAATTTCATCACTACCTTCTCATTTTCTCTGTGGAAGTAGAAGGTAAAGTTTGTAAAGAATGGAACTTTTCTGTGGAAAGTTTTGGCTTTTTAGGTTTTTTCCCCCCCCAGTATAGATCAGGTTTCCTGCCTGGGCTACATCTTCCATGAGCTGTCGTCTGCCCTATAGCTACCTCTTTAGATCACATTAGATGTAGTTCAGACACAGCTCAACCTCCTAAAGAGAAGACATGAGACATCTAGATCACAGTTCAAGCAGACAGACTGCTGAGGTAAAATACAGAATTATTTGCCAATGACATTTTTTCAAACCTTTCCCTCTCAGAATAAAAAGAAAAATTATTATATTGCTACATTTTTTCCAAATTCTATATGAGAAACTTATGTGCCAAAATACCAGAATTTACCACAGTAAAAAAAATTACTTCTTTTGCCCCGGTCAAGTCACTACCAACTAAGTTGGATCTAAGCTTATGAAAGTAACTTTACTTTAATGGCTAAAATAGGATTCTCATCATACTTATTTCCAAGTCCTAATACAGAGTTTCTGAAAAAAGTAGTAGGTTTGGGTCCTGCTTATAAAATTGTATTAGTTCAGACTTCTTTGTTTATGAGAAAATAGGGGAAGAAATATATTGTCCATCACAAAGTGGGCTGTTATACTTCCAGAGTGATTTGTTTCACTGCAGCGGTATTTATCATGTTGATAAAATAGACCATGGATCTTAAAATTGGAAGATTTTTCCTCTTAATTTGAAACAGCACCTATACATGCTGCTGTGACATCAACATAATACCCTAAAGCCACAGCATCTGAAAAGATTTATTTTGTGAGCCCTTATACAGCCACATTCTCTTTGCTTCTGACATTCTCAATTTGCAGGCTGCTGGTGATCCAATCTTATTCATTCTGGCTCTATAATAAGGATGTCAATGCAAGAAGAGAAAAGTCATTATCTGATAGCCAGCAGACATGATAAAAAGGCAGAGTCAGATATCTCAGAGGAAAGGCCACCCTTTCTGCCTTGGATGAGCTTCTCAAGGTCATGGGCGGCTTTTGTGCCTGTAAGTATGCTCCAAATTCACTTTAAACTGAGTGCATCAGATAAAACTGAAATGTCCCTATCGCACAGTCTCATGTCTGAATAAGGTTTTGATTTTTTACTATTAAGCAGTGAAAAGTTTTAATTATAACTAGAACATATATACACAGTGAGAAAGGTCAAAGAGGCAATGTGAGCTGCAGAGAAACTTAGTCTAAATTTATGGGTCCTGCCTGGTTAATGACATTCATATGGGTTTGGATTATGCTGAAGTATCTCCCACAATAACAATAATCAGGCAAGACTAGTTAACCATAGAGAGATTTTTACCTCAAATTTAAAAATAATAATGAATATCATCTGGTTTTGGGAACTGTTTAAATGTCACAGTTGCAGCAACTGACAGCAAAAATTTATTTATACATCAACTTTGTCAAATAACTAGTAAGTACCCTTCCAGAAGACAAGCTACCATCAAGCACAAGTTAATGGGCTCTCATAAGCAGTAAATGGATGAAAGTTTGAGCTGCAATATACATGAGCTAAACTAGATCAACCAATCTTTAATCTATCAATATGTACACCATACAATGCCCTTCACAAGCCACATTAAGGTAAAAGTTTGAAGCAATCCCTATGCGGTTATTATTGAATATCAATTGTAGCTTAAGAGGCTGTTTAATTTTATGTGTGCAAATCAGAAAAACAGAACAGGAAGACAGACAGCCCCTAGGCTGTAGGTAGCAGAGGCAAGCAGCGTAAGAGAATTAAATATGCTCCTGGGCCTCCTGAACTGAAAATTCCTTTCCCCATACTATTTGTATGGCTCTTGTAAAACTGATATAAATCAGAGAGGACGTTTCCCAGATTATTCTAGTCTTCCACTCATTTGCTCAACTTTGCTACAAGAGAATAAGATAAATGCAAAAGCACCAATAGCCTTGCCTGATCTTAGCATCATCCTGTTCCTTTTAAACACTATTTAAACATGAAACATACTAAGGTAGCAGTTCTTATCTGCCTCCTGTATCTCTCTAGAATATAGGAAGAATCTGATGCACAGTGTTCCCATAGCTGAATGAGTATAACTGGTGAGCTGAATGGTTTTATTCTTTTGATGTTAAACACATACAGATGTGAGTTTGCATTGTAGCATGACAGTCTGCACTACTGTGTAGCTGCTTTAGAGGGCAAGAACCCAAACATTCAATGCATTCAAACGTTAAGGCAGTGCCACCTAATTCATTACACTTGACACAAGCCATTGCCATAGCCAGACCTACAAACCCCTTTCTTCAGTGACCAATTTTCCATCTTCCATACTTTAATGATAGCTACAAACTCCCTGTACTTACTCAGTTTTTAAGTCTTTCTGGGTCCCTAGTTATTCCTGCCTTAATAAGTTGCCACAGCTGCTGTAGATCTTATGTGATGGAGCACTCAACAAAAGGTGTGCCAAGATTAATGTTTCACCAGAGGCACAGAAGGTAGTCTTGCAAGAAGACAAAAAGTAGATTGCAAGAAGCTATTTGAGGAGAACATAGTTTCTTCCCTATCTAAACTGGTCAGAATTAGAAAAAGCACAGCATTTTTCTCTTTTTCATAATGGGGGGGTGGGGGGGAGTATTCGGTTCCAGTTTTATCATTAAGTGGGACTCTTAACTAGGGAGTCAGAAGAAAGCATAGATCCATGCAAAGTGTTCCATGGAAAATGTGCTGATTTCAATATCATATCTGACAGAGCTGAGCTGTTCTCGTAAGCTTTTCCTTTTATGGAATTACTGAAATTTTTTTAATACTTTCACTACACCTAGGGATTGGAAAGGTTAAAAAAATAAAATAAAAACTTGTTAAATTGCCATTCCGTTTAAAACTGGCAGGTTGTTTGCACAAAAATAAGAGTGTTGAACAAAGTATAAATGTAAATCAAATACAAGCCAGATTTCGATCTGAAGCCACTCCTGATGTATACTTGGGATAACCAAGGTAAGTCCCATAAGCAGATGACATCCTGGCATTTATCTAGCGTGAGAGGTTCCAGCCTTCCTCAAGATCCAGATGGAATAGTGTTGAATCCAACAGAGACTTCTTTTTTTCTAAAAAGATTTCGCTCCTGTGGGGCCTTTGCATTCAATTATTTGAATAATATCCCTCTCTCCCTTGCTACAGTGATGCCCTGTATAAAGCCGGTGCCTGTGATCCAAAACCTTTTTCAGCTTGTTTTTGTAATGCACCCACCTTACCCATTTTATGAACTCCTGCCTGGGAGCTACAGAAATAAGCAGTGTGATAGCAGCCTGATAGCAGCTGCAGCCAGAGGCTCATTTCACAGCACAGCAGCAAGTGCAGAATCCAATTGGTCACTCTTGGCCAGACTAAATCATCTTTGAACAGGAACCGTTCATAAAGGCAGAATCAACAAAATCCTCATCAATTCCACTAATTTAGCTTATCTGTGTGCCTCACTGGGACCTCTCAACTCCTTCTGGCCATCTGTCAGTCTCCTCCCCTTGATAAAGAGACTGCATATTCCAACACTGTCCCAACTAGGGATTAAAAAAGTAAGGATATCAGAACCATGCTTTAAATTGCTTTGGTGTTTGAGACACTTTGAGACACGTACTATGCACTGTCCTATACTTCCTCCTACTCATTTCCAGTCCTGTTTAAAGGTAATAGGAGGTGCTAGATCACCAACCCCAAACAACTTGTACTAACCCAGGGCATACATGTAACACAACATTGTTCTGCCAGTGTGCTTCAGCTCTAGTTCAGCAAATAATCACTAAGCCCATCTGTCTTCAGACAAGGCTTAACTGAGGCTGGCAGGTGTGTAGAGGTGTGTGATTCTGCACACAAAAACCTTCCAGTACACATCAGCACTTCTTCATGAGCTGTTCATGCACATTTCAGTCTGGGAAACAAAACCACTCCATGTCTCATCCTCTCCACCAGTGATAACATGAATTATCATCTTTCTTAAGATGATAGAGAGATTTTAAACCAGGGGAAGAGATTTGGTTATCTTTGTAAGATCCAGCCTTAAAATCATGTCTTGATTTTTAAAGGGAACAAAGAAAACCCTATCAATTACAGGGACTGTTGTGATTTTACTAGAGCTGATGTGCCTTCAGAAAAACTAAACAAAACAAAAACAAAAAACTCACACCTATTTCAGTATGCAGAGAAGCGATTTTCATTTTCCCTTCTGTCTCATCTGGGATACAAGCAGGTAAAAGCCAGTGAAGAAGAGAGAAGCCACTCCTAATAAAGGGGGGCTATATCTTGGATGAACCAAGCTCCCATGACACATCTGCACACCAGGACATTTCTGACAGGATCTGACCCAACTGAAACTTCAACATTACTTACTGCCAAGTTAGAAAGGGATAAGAAGTGTCCCTCCAAAGACATGTTAATGAGAAGGAGAAAGCACAACATACACCAAAAAAGTCGAGTTGTACTACACCTCCTTCAGTTACGTGGAGTTACTTTACAAGTTGGTCTGTTGAGATGCAGGAGCAATGGGTAAAATAATATAATGTGATATTTAACGGATTTTGCAGGTTGATAATTTATTGTCTAACACTGAATGGATAGTGTAGGCAATTTTCTACTAGTACGCTCATTCTAAATTAAGTGTTCGCTCAGCCATATGTGCCCCTTTCATTGTATTCACGGCTGCAACAGCCAGCATGTTCCATTTGTGCTGTGTCTGGTTAGTTACACAGCTCCCATCACTGGATAAAAGCAATGGTTTGTGCATCCAATATAATTCATATTTAGAGGATTAGATATAAAGTATTCATACTTGTATGAATTGTTTACAATTTACAGTTTCACAGAAAAAAATACAACTTACCTCAAAAAAAAAAGTTAGCACTCTGCTATTGCTGTTATATTTATGGGTTTTACATGAATTTCCAGATACTTTTATTCTGAATTTAAAAACATAGCATTTTTATATACAGAAATGAACAGTTTATCAAAAGAAGATGTATTTGGATAAGAGGAGGAAAATCTGTAAGACATTCCTTTGCCGAAAGTAATGTAAACATCTTTTGCCCCCCAAAAATTCAACACCAAAGAATTTATATCAACATAGCATCTCATTCTGTAGTTGTTAGTTACCTGAGCAATTCCCATAGTAGTAAGTCAGTCTGTAAAGTCTGGAGGACTAGACTCACAGTGTCAAATTGAAAATAATACCGTAAGAGAAATTTATCAGCTGCATATTGTTTTAGGATCTAGGCTAAGGGGAGTTATTCATTCCTTCTAACAAGAGCAATATTGCAATATATCTTGTCTTTACCAGAGACTGGGTTCAATTAGAGTAAGAGCATTAAAAAAAGAGAAAGATTCACGATGGTAAGAAACAAGAGATAAAATAGACGAGATCTGGAACAGCTAAAGAAGCCCTGAAAATGTGCTAGATAGATGGGCTGTCTTGAAATAAAAAATAACACCTCAAGTACAAGTGGAGAGTGTAAGAGAGTACTTTCTATTTGAAGTCACATGTTAAATTCCTATAAAGCAAAATAGGACCAACTATTGGTGCTCACACTGAGTGGCACCACAGGAATCTTCAAAATAGTCAATGTGTTAAGATACCAGCTGGCTTCCATAGCTAAACGATACACAACAACAACCAAAAAAAAAAAAAATTCTAGTCTACTCTTCTTTTCTTTAGACAGTCCCTTCCTGTTAAGAGGATCATTTAGAAGCTGTCCAAGTTTCAAGAGATCTGAAAGCACTCACTGCGGCCTCTTTTCTTTCCCACTGAACTTGACAGGAAGTTTATCACTGACTCCAGTTTCAGTACTACTTGTCTTCAATTTGAAGCCTGGTAGTGCATGGAGCAACCACACACCCAAGGCTCATGTTCTCATCATGATGGCAACAAAGTTGATTCTTCCCTTTTATCTTTGCAAATCAGCCAAAATTACCACTATGTATCCACCAGTACTTTTAGTTCACATGTCAATTCCCTGCGATTGTGGTTTAAATTAACTGGCACTGCTGTGATATTTGCATCTTTCAAAGACAGAATTTGCAAAAGTCTGAATAAACAAGACTATGAAAAGCCAGCAGGAGTACACACTTGTTGGACACATTACCAACAGAGATAGTTAAAAAAAACTGTACAAATGAGAAACACGATGAGAATTTTGTAAATTTTGAGGAAGTTTAGTTCTAGTGCAATGGCCGTAAGACCAGCAGAATCTACCCTTCAAACATATATCCCATACCCAAAAAGTCTTTGCACTAAGAGTATTAAGTAGGACAGTTTTCCATACCCTTTTGATTTAATGCTACAGAATCAGTTTAATTTTCAGAAAATTCAGTTTTCTCTTTTGGCATAAAATGCTTTGTAAAAGCTCAGCACGTTTCTTGGCCGTCTATCTTAATTGCTCATAAAGATTCTCAGCCAACAGTCAAGTGCTTCTAAAAAATTAACAAAAAAAAAGAACATACTACATGCTAATTCCCCAGGTTTTTTATATTTCCAGTCAGTTCTCTCAAGGTCAAGCATTAGCCAATGATAATATACATTGGCTTGAAGCCATCATCTTCTTTTTAAGCTTATTGTGACTGCAAGACACTAAGTGGTATATCCCAAAGGAAGAGAGTGGGGAAAACATTGCTGAAAACTATCTGCTAACATCTATCCATTTAAAAAGCACTTGCACTTCCAAAAGCACATACTCACTTTACAGAACATTCAAAAGAGCAAAATTTTGTTAGCCTTAGTTTCTGTAGGAAACAAATTATTTATCTGTCCAACTGGCATAGAGCCAGATATAAAAATATATCCATGCCATATTTGAAAGCTAGTCTTGGTATATATGCATCTCCAATAATTTCTTGCATCAATAAAATTCTGGTTTACTCAGTACATAGTCTGATCCTGAGCAGCTAATGGAGATTTCTTTTTAATTTGGGGGGGTGGGGGAGGGTGGTGGTTGTTTTTTAATCAGCTGTGGATTAAGGATAGAAAAATGGGTGCTTATTGCAACTTATTTTCAAGGCCTAGGCCCAAATTTGCTTACCTTTACTGCATGCCCAAACTTTTGTCCGCAAATAAACATACGGAGCCTTTTACTTAAGCAGGGATTCTATCTGCTGAAATCCTGAATCCTTTATCCCATCATTTCAAACATTTACCTCCCCTCCATTAGCAGTACAATCCCCCATAAATACATCTATGGGCAATTAATTCACATATAATCATATGTCACCAGTTGATTCTCTAGATGAAACTTATTGTTTAACTTTTGATACTCTAGCTTGTCTCAAAAGGGTATTTGACTTGGGAGTAAATTACTGGAGTTATTCTGACTTTTCATAGTTTGGATATTCTTGCAGTTTCCATTTCTCTCCCTTAAGCAGATTTATTATTGAACTTAAATAATACATCTGGAGAGTTGTTTGGGGGTTTTTTGGGTTTGGTTTGTTTTTTTTTTTTAAACACAGAGGAAAGCAGTTACAGTTTTTGCCACATACAATACAAATGCATTTTGACTGAAAAATCAAAATGGGGTGGAAGTAAGAATAGTAATGTTGCTATGTAGAACTCCTTGCCTGGAACAAAGGCATACAAGCCAAATAGAGCTCAGCTCAGTCTGTGGTCACCTGGTGAAGCACAGGGTGTACCTACTGCACCACAATACTTCCACACTGTTTTAAGGTGAGGTCTGCCTGCCCACACAGCTCCTTCCTTACACACTATCAGGCCAAACTAGGGAGGATGAAATGAGAAGGGCTGCACCAAACCTAACCTCTCCACAAGGCATGTAGCCAGCTTGAACACTAGGAAAGCCTGGACTAAAGCACAGGTTTGGCACCATCCTTGGGTTACTGTTTCAACATACAGGGGAGCCCAAAGAGCAATAAATTAAGTTTATTTACTTTCAGGTTTTTAATGAGTAAATTTTAAGTGTTCATTGTGATGGTTTTCTATTTCAACAATTTATTAGATGTTAAGGCCAACACAACCGCCATATTGCCCAAGCTTCTGCCTACTAAAAAGCCATGTCTGTGATGAAAATCCAGTGCCTCGCTAAGAATCCCACTCTGAATGAGTCTCTTCCCCCCTCTGCTCCAAATCAGTTTCTTAGGGTGCTGACTCATCCCACAAACTAAAGCATGCCCTATGCTACAAAAGCATGCTCCTCTGTCTCATTCTTGCCCAAAACTTTCTCTGCAAAACTTTGGAGTCTTTTCACACCTAGTAACAAGACATGATTCCTCTGTTCCACTCGGAGCCCAAATTTTTGAGTTTTCACATGCCTCCTTGTGCACTGAAGTTCCTTCAGCATCAATCAATTCATGATACAAAGAATCTTTGCAGGAATAAGCAATCAAAATTACCATTATGCAACATACATCATTGACTCCAGCAGGATATTCCCCAATAACAGGGAAACAATTGCCGAGTGACTTCCTCAGAGTCAGTTACTAACAGTTCCAGAAATCGGTCTAATAAATAGGTAGTCCATAAAAGCATGAATTCATAGAATCATAGAATCATAGAATAATTAAGGTTGGAAACGACCTCTAAGATCATCAAGTACAACCGTTAACCCAGCACCACCATGCCCACTAAACCATGTCCCTAAGCGCCTCATCTACACGTCTTGGGGATGGCGCCCCCCCCACTTCCCTGGCCAGCCTGTTCCAAGGCCTGACCACTCTTTCAGTAAAGAAGTTTTTCCTAATGTCCAGTCTAAACCTCCCTTGGCGCAACTTGAGGCCATTTCCTCTCGTCTTATCGCTTGTTACTTGGCAGAAGAGACCAACCCCCACCTCGCTACAACCTCCTTTCAGGTAGTTGTAGAACGCGATGAGGTCTCCCCTCAGCCTCCTCTTCTCCAGACTAAACAGCCCCAGTTCCCTCAGCCGCTCCTCATAAGACTTACAATGGATCTGTCTCAGGCTCTCTTTTAGGACTTTGAAAGCCCTTAGTTTTGGCATCTGTATAACCACACTTCGTAAATGTCTCTTTTCACAACTGACACATTCTTTCTCTCTCTACTGTACAGAAGTTTACTTGAACCAGAGCAGCCCAACCAGTGAATTCCCCAGCTATGGTGAAAATGGAAATGATACCAGTTTACTTGTCTCACCCCTTCTGGTGGCTGGAGTAGTCATCGGACTTGTGCTATTTCTATCCTGTGTTACAATCATTGTTGGCAGTCTGCGAAAGGACGGACGGTTAAGACACCCACATCTAAGGAGAGATGCTGTTTATGGTAAGATAGCTAGTTATAGCAAGATAATGCTTAACTTTATTAATATCTGATGCTACAGGCAACAAAAAGCATCTGGCTGCTCTGCAAGGGATAAAAAAAAAAAAAAATAGGATGAGTAGGTCACAGGCAGCTTTGTAGCACAAAGATGCTGGCACTGAATTCACATAGTACAAGCTCCATAGTTAGTGGTTAACATAATGCCAATGCCGACAGCATTTCTTAAAGAGCTTATTTTCCCTTGATATGGTATAAGATTTCTTCTCCATCGCTAGACTCCTGATAGTTTATTTTCATATCCCATTATAGCCTTGGTATAGCATATAATGTAGTTTCTATTTGTTGAAAAGCCAGGAATCTTTTCACTTCTGCACCAACTTACAACAATGACTGGGCAACTCCTCCTTTTCTGACCACAAAAGTTAATAACTGGATATAAACAGAAAAACAGGGCATCAAAATATCATTACAACTGTCATGATCATTAATGGTGTCATTAATGACATCAATGTCATTACAACTGTCATCATCATTAAGGAGACTGATTTGCTATCAAAAAAGTGCCAATTCCTATCCCCTTACCCCCTGACAAAAATCCCCTTTAAAAGGATTTGGGAATATGAAAGAGTTAATTGTAGAATTATATTTTTGGCCAATTTGGGGTTTGCTGACCAGATGTTAAAAGCCACTTAATCGAGGAAATGACAGAATCTAATTATTCCTATATTTAAGGAAAAAACAGTTACAGAAAGTTACTTTAAGTTTTCAGCTAGTAAAAATTCAAATGATAAATGGATTAATGAATTGAGTGGAGCATCAACAATTTTTGTCATCTGTGGTTAGGCTCCTATATCTGCAGTTTGTTATGAGAGTACAGTTCTTTGCATATTGTTGAGTTTTCTTCTTTATATAGAAAAGATAGTAATAGTGAGCCACATAAAAATGCATTGGCTCAAATCTTGATTTCACTGAGCTAAATCAAGTATCCACTGAAGTCAGTTGGACTTCATTTAATTACTTGGACCAGGAATTTTCATGTCTAAAAGAAACACATTTCCTAGGATCAGTTTGACCACCTGGAGCCAGGAATAATTTTTTTTGGCTTTCCCAGAAACATTTGTCCAGATAAATGAATAACATCTATGTTTTGGGAATAAATTTTATACTCCAAGTGAAATGCATGGTAACGTACAGAGGGGAAAAAGGAAAAAAAAAAAATCCAAAAAACTAGTGTCTGCTATTATTCTAACATCTATTTTTCCTACTTTTCAGCAGCTAAATTTGGGATTAAATAGTTAAACCCAAATTGGAGTTACTGTTTTACCCATGAACAGCAATATTTTGGCATGATAAAATACTTACCATTAAGATTCAATCACTACATTTAAATTTATTGCTATGTTAATTTCAGGTCCTTTAAAAACCCTGAAGCCAGGCAAAAACATAAAGGACAATTTTCAAACTGCTTGTTAGAAATAACAATGCTAGAGAAATGGAAAAAGAAAAGATGGTGATATTTTCAGAGAAATTCAAAAGAATAATCTTAAACTAAATTATGCCAGTCTACCCAAGTGAAAATTTTACATTAGCACACGCCATCCTAATATCTCAGCATACTTCCACTGGCCAGCATGGGAGCAGCGGGAGTCACTGTGAAGTTGGCTTCCTTCACTTATCAAGCAAAAGGAAAGCACAGTGCATGATAGACTGGATTAGTCCTGGTAAATTCCTCGAGAATAAATTGGCAGAGGTGAAAATTGCCAGAAGGAGGAACAGGCAGTTCAAGTAAGTCCAGCCCTTTACCCTCTGTTGAAAGAGGCACTACTTTGATGTCACTTTAGAAGCTGGCCTTTCTCGCCAGGTGCTATTTTAATGCATCGAGTGAAAAGGAGGGATCACTTTATTTGGAAGACAATTGTCGGGGGGTGAGGGGATTGCTGCATTTCCACAATTTGGGACGTTCTTATGGAAATTTACCCCGGAATGTTGAGCATTAACTAACTATCCTCAAAGACAGAAAATAGCACTAACTTGTTGGTATTTCTGGAGCTATGAAACTCTTGTGTGAAAGCATTAAGAAAGCCCTGGAGCAGACAGCAAGATGATTTTCTCTATTATTTGACAGTTTTTCCCCTTTTTGTGAGTGTTTTATTGAGAACAGCATTTTCTCAAGACACATACCTACAATCAAACACCTAAGCCTCCTTTTAAAAACCTTCACAGAATTGGCGAGGTTTCAATGTATGCAACTCCTGGGAACTTCAGCAATCCTGATAACGTTTGAAGCTGCATGCAGTAGAACTGCCTCTCCTTTTCAGCCTTTGAGGCACAAGAAAAGCTTTAGACACTTGCATCTTGTAGGGCAGCACTAAATAGATAGTCCCTGTGCCGTAGCCTGAAACACCACAGTTCACCTACAGATGATGCTAACTTGCTCTTAAAGGAATAGAAATGTCTTGTAAAACCTGATTGTTCCAGAACACCAGTAATTCCTCTGCCTCAGATAGGTTTTATTTTCTGATTTATGGTAGTGTTATAAACACTGATATTGTCTCAGAGAATCCACCATGGAAGAAAAGAGCAGCAAGTATTAATTGCTTGTTTTCCAGTTCCAGATGGCTTCTCTTATGGTGGCTCTTTTGGAGAGCTGAGATCCACCTGCATGGAGGAGTTTCCGCCAGCTTTTGATTTTGGTTCCTATCTGGATACACTTTCTCAGGTCAACGTCATGTATCCTGATTCACCTCCATGGTAAGCACTTTTCCAATATTCTGAGTGTTACAGTTCTGCACTTGCAAAGGCTGTTAAAGAAGAAAATAAAACTGCTAGACCTATACCCTCTACAAAAACGCAGGTCACACAAACTCTAAGTACAGAGACAGACTTTGTTTAGTTTAAGTTCAAGTTTTCCTTAGCAGAATATATCTTTACTAAATAAAGGTATGTGTACAGCCAATTCTTATTTACTAATATTCACATTAAAATTTATCATATTGGTGGCATACTAATGAAACACACAAGTTAAATTACTTATGAACATCTTTCTTTGAAAGAAATGATTTTACAAGTCAAAGTTTCACTTCCAGGAGAAAAATATATACTTTTTTCAAGAACTTTCAGGTTACATTTATTACTGACCTTGAGACTGTTCAGATCAGAGTAAACAGAAAGGGGCGGGGGGAGGCGAGGGGGAGAGAGAAGAAGTGGTGCAAAAAATCTTTAAACCTTTCCATATTTTTCAGCAAGTCTCACTTCTCAGCTTTCTTAACCCCACTATTCTATCAGAAAGCAGAACTGAAGAAAACATACCATTCTGACATACCTAGTAATTGTACTTAATCTCCTAATTTAGGATAGGTAGAAAATTGTTTGGGATTGTTCATCTTTTATCAGTAATCTGTGAAGGATGACGACTACCATTTTAGCTGTTTAACCCAAACCTGCCCTGGAGAGCCATAGTTGTCTGGATTGTAGTAGCATCTTTGGAGAAGAGCTTCCTTCAAGTATCAGGCAGTTCTAACTTCCTGGGGAGGTAACATCACCAGAAGAGGCTCTTTCCAAAGACAGTTATTCCAGAAATTATATAGCAGCTCCTTCCACATTTGTGTGCCTGCATTCACAGGATATAAGAACGGCCATCACGAGTGACAAGAGTTGCACTTTAGGCCATCTATATCTCCTCTGTGTGCCTCATGCACCTTGAGGTTAATAAACGAAGGAATTCAGTTACTCCCTCCAATGAACCAACAGAAATTATTTTAAGCAGAACATCACTTCAGGCTTTCTGTAGTGCTGTATCTTATAAACAGCAAATAATGGTTGAACAGCCATGTTCCCCTTTTTTTTTTTTTCTTTTCTTCCTTTTAAGCAGACTCTGTTTTGAGTTAAACCAATATAAGACCGGCCCTTTTCCAACTGCTTGTATACATATGCAATATAGAGCAAGTCAGTAGTATGAACATACAATATATAGATCCTTGCTTTTTCTATTCTATGCATGTTCTACAAGCAACCCTTTATGTATTACAAAGTCATACTATATCATAAATGGGCTTTTAGAGACGGTGTAAATATTTTACCAGAAAGCTGACATGTGAAAAATTATTCTGAGCCTGACATCTAAATTTGTAGAACTTCATATAAATCCACTTAAAAATTTAGACTGGTTTTTGGACCCACGCTCACAAGTCTTTACTAATAAAAGCCAGCCAGTTGACACCCAAGCAACAGCTTGACTGGGCAGTTGGCCAGATTTCTGAGAGCAAGCTCAGGCTCCTGTGAACAAGCTCTGAGAACATATTTCTTCAGCAGACAGGTCTCCTAAGATTAAACCAAAGGTTGCTTCTGTTTCCAGATTGAAACAGGCCCAAAGAAGGATTTCCCACCTCTATGGAGTTCTCTGTTTGGAAGGAGACACATGAGTGATACAGGATAGCACTAGATGATCTGTGCTTTTCTGTAAATTCTCCAGCTACTTCTGTAATAAACCTTGCACAAGTTAACTCTCTTGTGTCGTACCTTGTTCTAAGAAACTATTCTGGGACATCAATACTAGGATTAGAGAGACATAAACGTGTCCAACCACTGCCTCCTCAAGATTCCCTTCTGGGCTGAGTGGACTGGGTCCCTGAGGGGCCCAAGATCTGACTCTGCATACACAAGGAAACACTATTCATCCTATTAATTGCCGTTCTGCATCACAGGTCAAAAGTAAAGATTATTGTTAATGGTTTTGCTGTTTTCTCACTGCTACCATAGTTAAATATTTTTTAAAAAGTCGCTTTGGCAAATCATTAAAATCTTACTAAGTTTTACATCTTAGCAACACAACTTGGAGAAAACTTCAGGAAAAGTAAAGCTTAGCAGACAGTGAAACCACAACTACGTAGAGAGACATTTAAACTTACTATTAATACATTATATAGTCCATTGTAACTTTCTGTTCAGAAAAGCATTGGTTGAGAAGCGTTGTATGAGTACATTGCATTATGTAAGAGACTGAAAAATTTCTGTATAGCTACCTTTACACTCTCCTCCATGGCATAACACTAAAGTGTATTTTTTCTAATTAGTAGAACATGGAGATTATTTGGACTGATGGGTGCTAACAGCAGGAAAACTGACTATCAGACATGGCCATGAAACATAAACAAGACATGCTTGACCTTGTGCATTTAAAATATTAACTCACTGGGATCAATCTTGTTACATATGATAATGTTTTGAAGAGTAGGTTTATTGAAATTTGCACTGGCTAAATTAATGCAATGCCTCCTTCTACTTCACGCAGTGCAAGATGTAATTTAAAGCTAAACTAGCATGCCCAAAAGCTAATAACGCAACTGTAGCATAAACAGAACAGAAATGAAGAGCAGCGAGGAAAGCAACTGCACTGGCAAATAACTCTCAACGCATATTTGAAGTGAAAGAATTCAGTGAGTGAAAACTAGTGTCCTGCTGCCACAGGCAGACACGAAGGCATTAGCTTCATTTAACCGCATTGTTCTAACACAGCCTGCAAGAGGCAACAGCATTACATCACTGCATACTAAGTGCTGCGGAGCTGAGTATTCTTGAACATACCATTTTTGCTAAAACCATACTTTCTGAAATTACTTCAGTATAAAGCACAACACCTCTATTTGGCCAAGGAGGTGACTATAATCAGTCTAGAATGTTTTCATTAGATTTTACAGTTGGGCTTTAAACCACGAAATGAGTGGAAAAGGAATTTTAGGGGAAGGCTAATGAAACAAAAGAGTCAGAGTTAAGAGTACCCATTTCTATGGCTGAGGGAGAGCTAACTGTTCAGGACTGCTCACTCTCGACTCTCCAGTTGAAAGCCCAATACAAAATACTATTTATAGAAAAGCTTTAATTGGGAAATTAATTTATGAAAAATGCCTTGGGATGTTAATAATTTAATTGCTTTGATATCTAAATTACAAATTTCATTTAAGGCTCAATTTGATTATCACCATTAACACTTCCACTGACCACTTTCTTACATTAGATTTTACGTTATATTTAGAGGAATACCATGCTCGGAGTTTTATCATTAGCCTGCCATAGTTGCAAGGTGATTACAGAGAAGCCACTTAGTCAATTTGTCTTGACAGCCCAAAATATACAGTGCTCCTATCCATAAACATGCCTTTAGGATAATTAATGACTTTCTAATGAATCTCAGATCTGTGTTAGCATCTGTCAGATTGATTTTACATGAGGTGTAGAAGGGAAATATAAAAACAAAACACAGTGGGTATGAACTAAGCAGTTTCAAGGTATTAGGGTCTGTATTTTAGAGCCTGTTTCTAACATGTACAGATACCTGTAGCAGTGCTGGAAGTTAAGTTAATGTTTCATAGTCTGTGTTACCAGAGATGGCAAAGTATTTGTTTCTAAGAAACTTCAGTCATCTGAGAAAGATGATCTAGCAACAATTCTAAACCACAGAATCCTTCTCCCCCCAAATAAGGAAACTTGAACAAATTAACCAGGAAAAATACAACAATCTCCCTGCCACAATTTAACTATCATCATAGTAAATATGACTTTGAAAGAAATACTGGAAAGCCTGTAAATCCAATATTTGCCAATTTGTTCAACATTCACTGTGATGGTATGAGTAAAATCATCTAATTGAATTTTTAGTATCATTAAACTTTAAAAAAAAAAATCAGGAGTATTATTTGGAATTATATGGTAGGCAGCAGACCTTTAATCAAAAAAGTCTTCTGGAGTTTGATCAAGATGGCTGTAGTTGTCATTTTACATATCCCAAACCCATGCTGTTGACACTGTGTGGATAATACCTTTACAGATAGAAATCACGAGCTCATGTTCACGTTCACTGCGCCCAGAGTTCTTTGTAAGACAGGCACTTATAGTGAGCTTTCCTAATTATCTTTTTTTATATATGTAATAAGAAAGCTGTTGAAAAATACTTTGAGCTTATATGTTTTAAATGGCTTGAAGTACAGTACCAATCAAGGACCAAGTAAATTAAAAACAATTGCGTTTTCTTGATGAGTCTCTAAAATCATAACAATGAGGAGATTTGAGGTTCCCTGCATGAAAGGAATTTTATGAACTTTTCACCTTTTGGCCAGAGGAAATTCATTTCACCCTACTTGACTAAGTGCTTTTTCACTCCTTAGTGATTGGATATTAACGGTATGTACAGAGCTTTAGGCAACCAAGGTTATCGCCTTTTTCATCTGTGACTCATGACTGTCTAATACAGAACATCATTGAGGAATGACTCTTGAGAGGGATGGAGGGATTTACCTTCAGGAATAGTTTTAATGGAAGCCACAAAAGTCCTCTCTGTATTTCACATTGAAATGTGTCCTGCAGGGTGCACTATCATTAAAAACCTGTTAGTCACCCATTATCCTAGAATTCACATTAGAACACACTGGGGGTTTTTTTGCTTGTTTTAAGTGTGCTCACTCTACCTCATCTGGTCACCTTGCCTAATCTATATAGGATCAATTCTAGAGAAAATTGTCTTGTTTAGGCTTGATAAATTCTAATACTCTTAATACCCATGTTCAGTCTGCATTGTTTAAATAGGCAAATCCATTTTAAAATTACTTTTTGTGGCAAAAGGAAATGCGCATGTCTTAAAGACAGACCCTAA
Organism: Fulmarus glacialis; assembly: GCF_000690835.1. Classification (NCBI taxonomy): domain Eukaryota; kingdom Metazoa; phylum Chordata; class Aves; order Procellariiformes; family Procellariidae; genus Fulmarus; species Fulmarus glacialis. The sequence continues at coordinate 33,368 of NW_009186834.1, forward strand.
TTTCCCTCTAAATATGAAAACCAAAAAAATCAAACTACTTAAGGTACTTTCTTTTCTAAGACATTCTTTTCCATCTCCCACTTCTGAGGAAGCAAGTTAGCCGTATCAGAAGGAAGAAGGCTTGAACCAGCTTCCTAGATTTTCTTGAAAGACAGAATTAGGCTTGCAGGAAACTAACATAAAAACTTGATATATTGTCCTGTATTCGTTTGCCAAGGCCACTTCTCCTGCAAGCATGCAAGGTAAGTAGCTTTTGGCTACAATTACAATGACAGTTGGCAAAGCATGAGATGGACATTTGTGGTTAAGTTCAGATCTCACTTCAATACCCTCATTGAGATTTTCAGTCAGTAAGGTAAAAAATACCATTGGAAATATGACAGTATTAAATCCACTGGAAATCATGACATGAGGTGAAACTCTAAATTCTTTCAACTCCAAATTCTGAGTAACTAGACCCTCAAAAGCCCCTCCCTCCAAATCCTAGTGCTATTCCTAATTAGTATTAGATATAGAAACAGGTTAATTGCTTTTTGATTAGTTCGTTGCTCACTGCTGTGAAGGGATTTTTACGTGACACCCACATTTCACAGCCCATCTAGTAAGCACAGGGAGATTGCCTTAGTGCCCAACATTAAGCCAGCCCTTGAGAGGTCAGTCTGCAAGTGAGATCCCAACAAGTCTATCTAGACTAGTATTTCAGATGTCTCTGGTATATCTCTAAACAGAGCCCTGCCCTAGTGAGGTTCTCAGCTGATGTAAATGCCACCACACCAGTGGCAGCACCATTAAGTTATATCTGCTGTATGGACAGGTTTTTCCTCAAGCTGCCTTCATCTTGCTATTTTCTACTAACAGATCATCCTTCAGGAAGCCATACAACTGTCACAGTTTCACTCTAGAAGTGCAAACTATTGCTGCATATTAAAAAAAAAAAACCCGCAGCAGTGAAAGCAGAAGGCTTTCTGATGAAAGAGAGGCACCAAGCATTTCTAACCAGAAATTTATTGTGCCATGCGGAACAATCACAACTTAAAGCTGTTAAGTCATTGATAACTGTACTGAAAAAAAAGTATTTTTCCCTAATTTCCCAGTAGTTAGACTTCCTGTTGCATACTGCAGCTAGTATTTCCTTCACCTGCTCAGAATTCATTCCTAGAATAATTAAAACAAAGCCCTTTCTACGGATATAATCCTAAAACATGTCACATGGCAAACTTCCTCAAATATTAGTAGGTCCTAAGCAAAAAAAAGACAAGCAAAAATTGGTATTGTTGTTTAGAACCCTGTTTGTGGATTAACTCCATGGTTAGGGAGGCTACAAGAGATTATTCTGAAATAAATTTGTCTTAACTGATTATTATTACTCAACCAGTGCCCATAGCTTCACTGTCATTTACTGTATAACGGTTACAGAAATCCAGAGACTAAACACTGCTTATGATCAAGTCGTTCTTATTATATATAAAATTAATGCCAGGCTGAAATGTATTATATAAAATCTTCATCACAGAATGACTTGTTTTATTTAAAACATTTATTTTAATTGTTTAAAACTGCACAATTATGTTGAAACTGTATTATATCAGTTTCAAATGCTATCTGGTATATGTTCTCATGAAAACACTACATTTAATTTCATTTTTCATCTGGAATATTTATTCATCAAAGAGTCACAACTTCCTCAAGATTATCTTGACACATAGTGCAGAATAAAGATCCAGACTTTTAGTGCTTATTAACACAAATATTCCTATTGTAGTTGCAGGGAATGGGAAATTCCATAAATAACTATGAATAGAAAAAAGGCAGAAAAAAAATTAATTCCAGGTTTCCTGTCTCTTCAAGGGTTAAGTTACTTAAGCCTTAGATGTTTCCTTGAACAATACCTTGGGTTACATTTTTTACTATTTAAAAACATTAAAATAGAAAATAACAGTATTATTTGTTCATGCTTACTTACTCCAAGATCAGGCAGGCACCTTGGAGGTGCATTTACCACACCTCTGGGAGCTTAAAAGTCAATTAAGTTAGGAGATCAGTGTCACTCTACGGGTAATAAAAAGAGAGAGGTTCCTCCAGAGTACCTTAAGAGGAGTCTTCCCCTTGTTTAAATAGCCGCATTTCAAACATGTGACAAAACATTCCCAGAAAATACTCCAGTGATTTTATGGAGCATTGGATCATTCCTTCAGGGCCCTGTCTTGGCTGACACCGCGGGCTGTTATCTCTAGGTGTTACATGTTTGTTACTTACCCCCTCACCCACTGTAATTTGGGATCAGTCATAGTAAAAAATTCTCATGTAATATTATCCAGGCCCAGAGACAGAGGGATTGTGATTTCATACTAACACAGTAACTAGGAGGACTGAAACTACATAGGAAGTGTCACTTAACTACATTTGGTTATTCTTGCACTATAAAGAAAGATGTTTTGGCTCTTCATTCTAAGTCATTGTTCAAGAATTAAACTCAGTGAATGACTGAGATAATCAGTAATATGGAATGGATTGCTATTATATGAAAATATTAAACTAATGCTTAATAAATCACTGACAAAGCACGCAAAAGAAAAGTCAAAATATTAGTTAGTAAATGCACCTAGTATCTCAAATGGAAGCTGTCAGTATCAAAAGTAAACCTAGAAAAATATCCTGTCTCACGACATATGTCACTATAAGAGCAGTTCTGTCAAAAATGATACATTTCCTCATGGTAGTTATATATCACCAAAGAATATATGTATTCTAAGAAAAAACATCTCAAAGGAAACACTGACAGATTTCCAAGCCGCTGTCCTACAAACCCAGCTGTTAGTAGATTGCATGATCAGAGATACCATCATCAGCTGAACTACTTACCTGGTCATCAAACACATCATTATTTTTTTCCTTTGATCTTTTAGAGATTTACAGTATATTTGTTCTAATTTCAGCTTTTCTTTATTAAGTAACAACATCATATAAACATCCTTCGTGTTGTTTTCATCATAGCTTAAACCTGTCAGCACATGTATTTTCCAGATTAGTGATTCTGTTTACCATTATTAAAAGAAGACAGTAGGTCATCAGCAAAATGGAAACAATGCAACAGGAGCAATTTTAGTAGAGTCATAACATATAACAAATGAACGAAGTAAACAGAGAGACATCTATTTCACAAAGAAGAATTCTTCATTCTGCAGATTTGCCTTTTTTCCCCACTAGTTATTGTTTGCATCTTAAAAAATTCTGTAAGTAGAACCTTCTTCTTTGCCCAGAGAGTAGGTCATAATTTATGAATGACAGTTAGTTAAACAAGATCTTTTGGGTTTCCTTAGCAACAAACCTATCCTAATACTTACTGCAATGAGACCTGACAAATTCATGAAGTTATTCCTCACCACCATCACCACTCTAAGTCAACAAGGTCAGCTTGAACAGCTGCTGTATTTTTTAAGCAGCATTCTTCTCTTTGCAGATAACATTTACATGCGGTAAGATGAAGTTAATAGACATCAGCCCTCCCTGCCTTTCCTAGTATAATTATCTCTTAAAAACTCAATAGCATAGTCTACAATGACAATGAAGTTATTCTGACAAGAAACAAGGCCAAAAAAAAAAAGAATGTAGACAACAGCACATTTCATGGTCAGTAACCCCTGTAAGATACACTGAACCTTAAGATAATATAATTTTAAAAAAAATAATGGATTAAAGTGAACTCACCGCAAGTACTGCAACCAAGGATGCAACCAAGGATTTGTTTCAGAGCTGAAAGAGAGACACATGATATTCATGAGATGCAGTGTAATGAGTTCCTGCGGTCCATTATTAAGTTATAGTAACATAATACTTTTCAAAAGCATTTGCTTTCTTGTCTAAAAGGATTTTCCTGTGACTGCCGTACTAAACTTCAAGCACCAGCTACTTTTTACATGTACAATAACTTCACAGAACTGAATCTCTTAGATAAAACAACTATCATTGTATTTTTTGCAAGAGACTAGCAAGTAGTTTTGTTTTTCCACTTAAGTCATGCAAGCTCCATGCTCTTGCATTTTCAGTTGCAAAACATATATATATACACAAATACATGTAGCTAGCAGTTACTGAGGTTGCACTTTTATGATATGGCTAAGAAGTTCTGCCTGTGAGCTGTGGTCTAAGACCTACCTCACTTCATGTCTTATACTTCCCTTGTGTTGCATTGATGCCCATCTGACTACGCTGTGAGCTTCCAACTTAGGTAGCTAAATCAGTAGAAATCCAGCCCAGAAAAAACACACACACAAAAAAAAACCCACACCCAACCAAAACAAACCAACAAAAACCTCCAAGAAAGCCACACACACACACACAAAAAACACCACACATACAACCTTTTTGCCTATTCAGCTCCAGATTGGGGGTCATGGTTTGGAGGAAGAAGCACAAGGAACACAGTGGAAGTATGCAACAGGGCAAGGGACACTTCCTTTCAGTGATATGGACATTGGCTCATATTGAAACCACAGCTTTACAGCTGCCACCTTTTCAGATTAAATCAACAGCATTAGTTACCATACTTAAGTGACTTGCATGTAACAGTATAATTTTAATATTAGGAATCATTATTCCTGATTGTTATGGATGCACTGGTTCTTTTTAGTGGTAGCCATCATTACATAGTACATCTTGGCCCCTCTGGTATTGAGGTCTCCATACTAGCTGATGAGAAAGCAGCTCCTTCATTCTATTCTAGTTTGCACTGTTTGCAAGTAAAAAGAAAGAAACCTAAAAGATGTGTCAAAGGCGCAGACCTCACACTGCAGGACAACTTAGCAGTACCACTTAGTTTGTGATACACACCTCACTGCAGTAAAATGCAAGAGTCCATTCACCTCTTCTCCTCAAACGTGAAGATTTATTTTAAGACAACAGTAAGGATTTAGTTCAGTATCACTCACATCAATACACGGTAATCAACTGCAAGAAATGATTGCTATTACAACTTTTTATAAATAATCCTTTAAATCTTTTGAGGAATGATTTTCCAACCACCAACATACATGGACAGTGGGTGTCTGTCAAACTATGTATTACTTCTTATAATACTTGCTTAGAATCCTCTAATAAAAAAAGATCTGGTAAATACTAGGTGCATAAGTTTACATATTATGGTCTCTTTGAAGGACAGACTGTGCTTTCCTGTCTGCAAAATAGAATTCATGCTTGTAGTGTTGATAATTCACTAGTTATACTACAGGAATACCTCTATAACAGCACTCTGAAAGCACAACCAAATTACTGAGGCTGTTAAACAGAGAGGAAAAACAAACCAACCAACCAACCCAAAAACCCAAACCCAACCACAAAACACCCAGAAGCTAGGGAAAAAAATACAAAGTTAAAGTTGCTTGTATGACCCTAATTCATCTCCTTTCTATACTCAACAGAAAATGCTAGGAACCTTATCTGTAGCCTCCACTACTAGTATCATAGCAATAGTTGTTTGCAGTGTCAGCATTACAAGCAAAGATACCATGCTTAGAAGAGAATAAGGGAAACTGAGTATCAAGATCATAAATTGCTAATGAAATACAAGAAATTATTTTAAAAAAAAAAAAGCTATTTGAATGATTTGTAGTTGCCTCTTTGGCTGTAACAATCTGTAGGTACAATTGTGAAGGTGCCAAAAAGTTACTTAATTGAAAATCTGGCATGTGTTCCTTACTGCCCTATTCGATTTTTAAAATGTGAACTTAATTGCCAAAAATGAGAGGGGGAAACATTACTTGCACTGGAGTTTGGAGAAAAAGAGAGAATTATTTTTTATCCATCATATATATGAAGAAAAAGTGCCCTAACACTAATATATTGATATTTGGAACTAAACACTAAAATGCCAGGTCTGAATACTATGATTTGCTACCCATTTGTCTTGATTGTTAAAAGTCTTCTTCACAAAAGACCATTTTGCTATTTATCCCACCAAGCATTTTAGTTCTACACAGCTAAGCTACAGTCCATGAAAGATACTAAATTAAGTCCAAGGGAAAGAAATGCAGATGATCAGATAACAACAGTAAGTAGAAGGTTCATACTGTGCCCATTTCTCCTTTAGATCTGTGGCAGATTTCCTTTGCACTGGGCCCAGGCCCAGAACCAGGAGACAGAGAAGCTTCTTCCCTTTTGTCTCAGCAAAAGGATTCAAAATTTTCCACTTTGAAACTCACATTACTGTAGGCTTCTCAAAACTGAAACACTTCTACTATGGTAACAGGACCCAGTAGGTGCTCTTCATTAGCCTGATTAAGTCTGTCAAAATCTGTGGAAAGATTTTAAATAAATTCACTGGGCTTTGGGTAAGCAAAATGTAAATTAAGTAAAGATGCCGCTCATAGTAAGTAATCCTGCAAAGAGTGGCTCTTCCTTTACTCTCGCTGAGTTCATGAAGAGTTGAGGACATCAGGTCCTCGATCTCTGATAGAGGTCTAAGATCTTTTAAAATAGTATCAGGTATGCTTGAAAGCTTCAGTGGGCTTAGTGGAGGCTGGACTGAAATCTTTTCCACATGCTATACAAAAACAATTTGACCTCCTACGTGCCGGGACTTGTTTCTGAAGTATCTAGCAGCCCTATTCAGGATCTTCAGAACAGAGTTATGTTTTAAAATACCATTCTTTCTGATAGGGAAATCAAAATTTTCTAGTCTGAATTTAAAACCATTGTCCTCATGAATATAGAAATAAGATAAAAGGGAAGTAAAAATAAAAACACCTGTGGATATTTGAGTTATTTAGTAACCTAGTACTAAGATTTCACTTTCTTACCTTTCCCTTGCTCAAAAACCACTTCCTTCACCTGGACTAGGAACAATACCATCAAAATCATCAGGAACACTCTGAGGGAAAGGTATGAATGAGTGCAGCAGAACCAAGTATTTTTCTAAGGCAGGGCCTCCATGGTTGATTGCAGTAGATTTGAGTTCACTCTAACCAATGCAAGCTGCCCTGCTGCAAGCCACTTATAATCTACAAGTAGGGTTTATTAGCTTGGGTTTAGCGTGGCAGTAATGCAATTACAGGGGGCAGAATGACTGCCTGCAGTCTACTGGGAAGATATATGCTAAATATCCTAAGTTTCAGGAAATATCCTAGATCTTAATAGCTCTGCAGTTAGTGTGGTTGAGGAAATGGGTTCTTAATTTGTCTGGCTCCAGCAGAATTGTTTTTCAGGTTAACTGAGTAGGCGAAGGTTTTTTACAGGAAAAATTCCCTCCTTCAGAATTGGATTTAAAATGATCCTGAAACAGTTAAACAAGGCAGCCGCAAACAAAGCAGGTCCAACATTTAAGATCATGGTATTATGACTCTTCTTCACTTTTGCCTATAGCCAGTGAGCCAGGAAAACAGGACCTTCCTTCAGACCACTAGACCTGGGCTGGTTTGATAGCAAAAGTGGAGTCAGCTTCAGTTTGTGGACAAACAGGTGATGCTAGTACAGCCAGACAGTGGACCATCCAGATAACAAACCAGATTCACCAGTTCTGGTTCAGACCTCCTTGGGGCCACAGTGCAATCTCTGCAGAGCCCTTAGCAGAGGGCTGGGCAGTGCCACCGAAGCACAGTACAAACGCATGGAGCCTGCTCATGTCCATTCTGTCCGTTCCCATCCTCTTCCTGCAACAGAGAACAAAACACAAGCACAAAGACATGCTGGTCTATCCAAGCTCATTATTTATCCCTCGTGGGCCTCCCTAGGCTGTGCAGTCCAAGCTCCAATCTAAGGTGCTTGTCAGCATTCACACGGGACAGCAAGCACGGAGCATGGTAGTGAAGTGAGGAGGTAATAGCTTCCCCTGGCTCTAGCTTGGTGGCACAGACAGAACTACAAAGCCTGGATAGACCTGAGCTGGCTCCTCGCGGAAACCACACAAATCCTCCTTTTTGGGAGGAACGTGACGGGTAGTCTGCCGAGTCTCAGAATGACCAGCACGAGTCTCTCAAGATTATCCATCACAGCTCTGCACCTCAGCAAGAAATCCTGCTGCCCCTGCCAGTGCAGATCTGCAACCCAGACAACCCACCGCATGTAACTGCTGGCTGAGCACCAGAGACCTGCGAGTCAGGAGGACAGCATTTAACATGATCCTCTACTTCAGACTCCATCTAAAGCTCTCTATACCTTGTTTCATAACTGTAAAATGGCAACACCACTTCCTTTTTCCCCAGCCATTTTCTAATTTAGCTACTTACAAGCAGTTGAGAATGTTGCACCTATGGCAACTGGTACAGCATGCACAGCTTTGTGTGAGCCAGCAGTGTTATTCCTCCCATTCCTATGTAACCGGCTGTAAGGATCTGGGCTTATCCCCAGGCACCTCAGCTAAACGATGCTGCCACATGTTACTTTCATGCAGGAGGATGGGGTCTGAACTTTCACTGAGACCTCTGGGATTATCTTTAGGTATATGGAGATGTGATTTTAAGTATTATGCTCTCGAGTGTCTCACATGGCAGGGTAAGCAAGGATGTGGGCTGAGGAACAAAACACCAGACAATCCTTTTCTTCTTACTTTACCTGCCCCTGTTATGCTGAAAATAATGTACTGTGGCATTTTTCACAGGAATCTAATAAAAAATTCTTTTTTTCTTTCAGCTACGATGAATGCGTGGGGCCAGGAGCAACTCAAATATATATTCCCACAGATGATCCCCCCCCATATTCTCTCACGGACCCTTGTCAAAGAAATGAAATATCTATAAACATTAGCCTGGAAGAGGAAGCAGCATCTGGGACTACAGGACAGGCTGCAAATTATGCAGTCAGGCTGCAGGACTTGCAGCAGCCCATTTCATCCATCTCTTTGTCATCTCTCGCTGTGGAGGCTGCTCCCCTGTACGAGACAGTGGTGTGTGAACAGAATATCCCCATCCCACTTGTTCCAATGCAAGTACTGAAAAATTCTTCCACTGACTATCAGACCCTTCTGAACCAAATCATGTGAATAAAAGTGGGTCCTTCCTTCAATTCTTCTGAAGAACTCAGACCGACAAAAACATTTAAATGGAAGAATAAAACCTCTGAAAGTTTTACCTATTTTATATCTTTAAACAGGGATGTAATGGGATTTTATTTTTTACAGTGAATTTTGAAAGTTTACCTAAACTTCCCTCTTTGTGCTTCAGAGTGTTCCATGACATCACACAGCATAAAAGAGCAGCAGTGATAAGCAGTGCATCTGACCTTTTGAAGCATTTCAAAACACATTGAAATCAGCCACTCTTAATGTAGATACATGTTATCCAGTCAAGCCTACTTGTTGATTTTATGATACTTTGCATGTTTTAGAGCAGAAGGAAAAAGAAGAGCATTTTGTTGTCTTTGTAGGTGTCACTAGTACATTTCATTCAGTGTCTTGGCAACAAAGCATTTTTAAATAATTCTTTGTCTAAATATGTATTTCAGTAGACAGAGATAGAACACTGCCTGCAAAACATGACTATCAGTACCATATAAGGGCAAAAGAAAAAGGAGAATAATATTTTGATAGTCACATTTTTCCTTTGGAAAGCCTGGCCAGTACCAGGCTTTCCAGACCATCGCAAAGCCTGCTGTAAGTCTTCCTCAAAAGAAACCAGCAGCAAGCGATGGAGAGGTGGCAATGAATCCCCAAACAGCAATTGGCTTTACCTATGGAAGCTGTACTACAGCTGTGTGCAGGGCTGGGAGCTGCATGCCCTTCACAGGGACTTGAAATAGCCAAGGGAAGGGTAGTGTCTGGAATCCCAGAAGATGCTTCGTGCCAATTCCCACGCATGACTGCATTTTCAGGCACTAACTGATCTCTTCCTTCAGTAAGGAACCTGTAGTGTTACAAAGGACCTTGACCTCTAGTAATTGCATTAATGTGATGTAAATAATAGATGCTGGACTTGGCATGCACAGTAACAAAGAACCTCACTTTGTGCAGAAACCTCTTTTATTAGGCACGATCCTTTTCACTGAAATTTTGCTACCCACAAATCTAGCCTTTGTTCATATACCTGGTCTTCTCACACATTCGTATGATAAATGCATACAAGTTGGAGATGCACACTAGCAGGAACAGCAGAGGTAAACTACAGATGTGAGAGTTTAATCTTACATGGCACACAAGCACACTATCTCCACATCATAAGGACTAAACTACATCTTCAACCAGTATTAGTTAGCAGAGTTATGAGAGGCTCTTCTCCACTAAATCTCTTAGAGGTATTTTCACTGCCAAAAAAAAAAAAAAAAAAAAATTTTTTTACCCTGATAAAGTGGACTTCAGTTTACTACCCCCACTGAAGGATATGTAAAAATGAGTATAGTAAATATATAATTGTGTTTAAAAGAAGGCATCATCCAAATTATTAAAATTGCACTTAGATTTTCTGTAAATACTAAATAATTTTCAACTGTAATCATCATTCAACACTCCAAAGATTGACACAATTATAATTAATACTTAGATGGGAAGTAATTATATGGTTCTTACTGCTGTATAATTTACACCATTACTGAGTCATATGCACATAATGCGGTAAGGTAAGTATGCATTTTTTGCTAAGTAGATGAGAGTAAGTATGTATTTTGCTAAAATAACAGAATTCTTTTGCAGTTCAGCAAGATTTTCAATATTGTCACTATACTATACCCAAACAACAAAAATTCACAATTTTGCATAGCAAAATTGCTGGCTGCAAGTAGGCTATATTTCACATTTGAATTTTTAACAGACAGAACTATTCCTCTGTATAAAGTACTAGTGTAAACAGTTTTGTGGTATGCAAAGTATCCTGCAATAAGAGAAGAACTCTACACCATCTATTAGGGGCCAGAAATGAAAACCAACACAGAAATGTACCAGTCAGTTTTATTGGCAGGAGAATAAAAAGTGAAGGAAAGCACAGAGGTTTATTTATGCAGAATAGGACATGCTTTCATAGCTGTGTCTTCCTGCAGCTCTTGGAGACCTGCCTAGAACAGGGTAAGGCACTGGGACCAGACCCGCTTACTTCAGGCTACTACTGGGGAGGTGGAGGGGGAAATCTCATAAACAAATATTAGAAGGCAAATGTGATTTTTTTTTTTTTTTCTGAAAGTGAATCATTTTTACCTGTAACATGGCAAACCTCAAGGTTCTTCTGAAGACAAGCACAGAGGGCTTTTCACATCTGGCAGGCAAGCCCCTACTCTGTTACAGATGCTTCCAGTTTCTGAGCATTTTGGGAAATCCTTTCAACCTGCTTGGCTTTTAACCTGTCAGGGATTTCATGACCTTCCACTAACTTTCTATCTGTGGTTTACAAAATAAACTAATTTTAAGTAGGCCTCCGATGAAAATGGGAGATTTGTATTTTACCTCATGGTAGAAATGCATTACTAAGGTTATAGAAAACTAATCAAAGTCTGTCTTCTTTTGGTAACAGTTACACATCCTTAGCATTGCGATCTGGATTGTATATAGCAGCGTTACTTAGAAATAGCTGTTTACTCCCTCTTGTGGTATACTGCTTTATAAAGTCAAGTCATCTAGTTACCACACTACAGAGAGTTCACAATGAGGGACTCACCCTTCAAAATAATCCCAGCTTCTTTGTCACACGGACATGGAAGCCAACCAAAACATACACTTCCATACTGTAGCATTTTTCTAAGTTACCACTAAATAGGTTATGTCATTCATTATAAACAAATATCTTCGAAAAACAAACTGTGAATTAAAAGTAGTGTATGCTACCTTCAGTGATACCTTACCACAATCACTTGCAAGAATGGCTTAGAATTTTCTACTTATTAATCTTTTTAACTAGATTATATCCAACAAAGTTGTGGGGAAAAAAGCTTATAAATCCAACCCATATACCTCTGCAAACAGACAATACTAGAAAGAGAAGTTTATAGCTCTAAAGCTGCTCTAAAAGCTTCTGCGGCTACTACTGGAACAGTGTTAAGATTTCTTGTAATGATGCAGTAAGAACATGTTTTCATTTCTTGGAGGATATTTAAGATCCCGGATAAATCTCAGCAAAGTTGACAGAGTGTCTCCTGATGCTCCTCTTCAGAAATTCATATCCTCCTATCAGATTTTATCCTAAACTCTTGCATAATTTTAATGCCAGTCCCAAAACAGGCTTAACACAGGCCTTTCATGTATTACATGATTAATATCAGACAGAAACTGTTTCGACACGCTGTTTCTTGCTATATGATAACAATACTGTATTTCTGTAGTCATCTCTTTTGCTTCGATTTTTAGTATACTGATCTTTACACGAAACTTTTAGTAAAGAACATACATGTATTCAATATAGCTTCTGTGCTTTTTATTGCGTCAGTATCACTTTGGTACTACCTACAGCCTTTAGCCTCCTGTTAATCAGGCAACTAAGCAACTGTTGACTAAGCAACATAGTGCTTCAGCCACTTACATTTGGATTTTATATTTGTCAGAGATGACAGGAACGAGCAGCCATCGGAGCAGTCAGGTCTCTCCTGCTTAGGGAGATGAGGCAGTGTATGCGCAGCCAGGATCAGCCCAGTTTCGCAAGAGCAGGAAGGGAAGAGTCTGCAATACTGCTGCAGTGAAAATTGTTACCCTTGAAATACTCTCAGGGATTTCAAGAAGCATCAGAAACCCTCACAAACACATTCATAGGTACCTCTGAAAATTACTAAGGTCAGGTGGAGCTTTCCATGTCCTTTCTTTATCATTGTCTGACAGTGTCTGACGCTGCTTCACAGCCTGGGAATTGGCAGTTGTACTTTTGTCACTTAATATTAGCACCTTTCCAAACCCTAGATGTTCTGCCAATACCCTCTGGGAAAAGAGGATTCTCTTAGCCCAGACCACATTAGTGACACTGAGAACTACATGATTTCTAACACCATATTGTTGTCACAGCAAAAAGCTTTCAGTGAAAATACTCATCACCACAATTGTATCCAAGCACCTCCAGCTCTAACTGCACTGAAGTGATGTGCTACATATGAAGTGGGAATTGTAGATAGATCAGAAACTAAATCCATGTTTTCTGAATCCCCAACAGCACCTCATGCATTAAAACTTCTTCTCAGCTAGCAAAGTTCATATTCATTTCCCTTTTCCGCAGCTCACACTAATGTATGCTTGAACACTGGCTACTGAACTCATACGATAAATTCACAACTCGGATTTCAGACAGGTCCATATGTGTATATATTCTCACTTCCATTAAAGCAAGAAAAAGTAACAAGCAAAATAGCTTCCAGCAGAAGCACAAACAAAGTTAAAGCTTTAAGGAATCTAGAAGTATCCATGTTTTGGGTCCAATGCCTTGATTCTCTTATTTGTTCTCCTGGAGCTCCTACCTATATTGTTTCAATAACCTTCCTCTGCCTAAATCAGCCCAACTGCAATGAAAAAAAAAAAAGTCAGGTATATAGCCTGACGCAATTCACCAGGTATTAGCATTGTGTCTTTTGAACTCCAGGGAAATAGCAACAGTTTGCATGTACAGCTGGAAGCGGCCATTCCTTTCTACTGAATTCCTCTTCCCTCCTAGGACTAATGACCAGGCTTTTGCCTTGCCGTAGTCTTTTTAAAAAAAAAAAAAAATTTTTGATAGATTCTGTCTTCTGTTATACTCCAAATGAACCTAATACATTCACAATGGAGAAACTTTTTTAAAATTTAAATTCAAATAACAATGAAGTAGTGAAAGAACCCTGTAAAAATTAAGATTATTCTGTCACAGCTTTGCTCCTAGCAGGATTTTATATTTCTGCAAGAGATTGAAATCAGTAATAAAAAAATTTAATACACCCAGAAAAGAGCAAAACTTCTTGGCAAAACATTTCAAAATCTCATTAAAGAAGGAGGAGCAAGATGGGAGACCTCATGGCCCAGGGAACTGCAGCTGGACTTTTGGGCACCTGGGTCATGGGTGAGTACTCTGCCCTGTTGGCAGTGATGGGATTGGTACCACACACTGACACCAGAGAAGTGATTAAGCTTCCCTTTTAGAGAACAGGCTTTTAAAGTATTAGGACCTTCCAAACACAGAACATAAATGCCATCCTTGGAGGCTGTACTAGGAAACTAATTCAGAGAGTAAGAATGCAATGATAGCTAAATAGATGAGACAACTCAGTATTTACTATATTATGCAAATATGCTTTACTGAAAAGTGAACACTCAAAAGAACCAGCAATAAAGCAAGATTCCCTGTATCATTCTACTAAAACGCACCAGGCTTTAACAAAAATGCAGCTATTGTATATGTTAATGAGAACTGCTAAGGTTAAAGAATCCAATCCCCCCTCCGTGGGTGTGCAGAAACATGAAATCCAACCCTCTGATTTGGGTCAATAAAGTTTTGCATATGGCGAGAAGAGAGCTGAGCCGCCTGCAGGCACCCTACTAAGAGCACAGCCAAGCTTGTCTGTGTATGCATGCACATATCGTAGGGGAGGAAACTCAGACATTGCAGCAGATGGCCAGATGGCCTCATTTAACATGTGGTGGTAGTATGGGGATTTGTCTCCCCTTCCCTCTTGGCTAAATCAGCAATTTTTATACAGCAATTATCCATACACAAATTCTACAAAACTATTTCTTAATGACATTTTACTTGGAATAATGATCAAAAGCATATGTTTTTGGAAAGCCCTCTTACCTGGAAAGTCAGAGAGAAAACCAGTTTGTTTGCAACACCGTACAGTCATTTTCCACAAGAAAGAAATAGGACTGTGGTCAAGTAAGCCTGAGATTTCCCTTAATCAGGAGAAGCTATACATTCCCAGCGGTTAACAGTGAGACAGATACTAATTTTAAAATCTATCATGTAATGAAGACAATCTATAATAATAAGATGAGCCATTAAAAAAACATCAAGTCAAATTCACACCTGCAGCAAGTCAAGTCAGTGGAGACACTGCTAAAGGCACCAGCCCAGCTGGTCTACAACAAAAAATAAGGTCAAGGGAGGCGCTAATTTGTGAAATCACACAGGCGCACAACATTGTTGCAGTCATAGGAAGTGACTCTCAAATTCAGATTCCAAAGATCAAGATTAGCAAAATCATCTGGATCAAAGTCAGGTTTGTTTTTCAGCTGCTGGACCTGACCTCCATTCAAACTCATCCCAGGAAACCTTTCAGCCACCATAGCAGAAGACACAAGTCTCTTTCAGCTGATTGTTACCCAAACCTAGTCCAGGAATTCAGAGGCAACATACAATAAAAACAATAACAAAACAGGCACCAGGGACACGCTATGTTACAGATGGTCTCATTTCACCTCACAGCACAATTACCTTTAGGGCAGCTTTCACCCCCACGCCAGCCCTCGAGCACAGGGCCTCGCCTGCCTAGGCCTGTACCCACAGTGGACACCTCCCTCCGGGGGAGTCGCGGCCGGCCCGGGGAGCAGCCGGGGCCACGGGGGAGAAAAGAAGCAGGAGAGGGCTCGAGGAAGTGGGTAACACAGCGCTG